>NW_026887200.1:0-114311 GCF_032173495.1 Musca vetustissima
CGATGCTTGGTATATATCATCCCCTAAGTCTGATAAAAAAAATACGCGTCAATTTATGATTTTTCAAAAAGTTCTCTTTACAATTTTCACCATTAAATAAAATACTGATATGCCAGAATTTTTTTTTTTTTTTTTGCAATCTTTGAAGCACTTGTACACTTTGTTATATATCAAATAGCTCCAGTTTTTATATTCCATATCCTCAATCGTAGCAAAACTGTTTTCTTTCATCGGTACCTTCAAAGGAAACAGTCAGTCCTCTTAATATGCTGATTTTGGTGCTAAATCCATGATTGGCTTTTTAATTAAAAAACATTTTTGTATGTAAGTGTGGTGCTAACGAAAAAACATAAATTCTGCATAAATATAAATCCTTTGTCCTAATTCTTCGAAGCCATTTAAATAATTATATTTTTTGACAACACAGTCAATTTCGTCAGGATAATAAGAAATTCAAATAATCCCAAAATAAGTACAACATATTAATTTATTTCTTCGTTTTTTGCTTGCCAGACAAAATTATTCTTAATGAACTGTAAGGATTCAAATTTTTATTAAAATTCTTGCCTTTTGTTTGAAATATAAATCAAGCGCAAAATGTATTTATGCATCTACAATAACAACGTCTATACTACAACAAACCGATTACAGGCTTATGTTGTACATTTGTGTTTTAAAGAGAACAGAAAAAGTAAAGAAAAAGAACTGTGTCTTAAGGACACAACACAAACAATGAATATTTTATATTTACAGTAAACATTTGGAGAAAAAAATGTGCAGGACAACAATTTACATTAATATCATTTTACAATTGTGGTAAAGTTAAAAAGGAAAATAGTGAAGAAGACGTAAATTTCGGCCGAGTCGAATATCTTATACCCTCCACCGTGAGATGGACATTCAAAATGCATAAATTAAGTACGATTTATTTCTAGGAGGATAATGCGAAACTATACAAATATTTTTTTCCGGGCTATCATGAGGCGTGGATTTTTAAAAGAATATTTTTTAGAGGGTCTGCCAAAGGCGAGGCGTGGATTTTTTAAAAGAATATTTTTGAGAGGGTCTACCAAAGGCGAGGCGTGGATTTTTTAAAAGAATATTTTTGAGAGGGTCTACCAAAGGCGAGGCGTGGATTTTTTAAAAGAATATTTTTGAGGGGATCTACCAAAGGCGAGGCGTGGATTTTTTAAAAGAATATTTTTGAGGGGGTCTACCAAAGGCGAGGCGTGGATTTTTTAAAAGAATATTTTTAAGAAGGTTTACCAAAGGCGAGGAGTGGATTTTTCATGAGGCGTGGGCTATCCCAAGGCGTGGATTTTTTCTTTCAGGGCTATCATGAGGCGTGGGCTATCCCAAGGCGTGGATTTTTTCTTTCAGGGCTATCATGAGGCGTTGGCTATCCCAAGGCGTGGATTTTTTCTTTCAGGGCTATCATGAGGCGTGGGCTATCCCAAGGCGTGGATTTTTTCTTTCAGGGCTATCATGAGGCGTGGGTTTTTTCTTTCAGGGCTATCATAAGGCGTGGATTTTTTCTTTCAGGGCTATCATGAGGCGTGGGCTATCCCAAGGCGTGGATTTTTTCTTTCAGGGCTATCATGAGGCGTGGGCTATCCCAAGGCGTGGATTTTTTCTTTCAGGGCTATGTGAAATCAAGAGAGCTTCCGTCCGCTTGCTTTTGTCAATAGGGGTTGGGGCATATGACACAGAGGAAGAAAAGTTGTAAAGGACATCTACGAAGAGCACGGAGTCTTGTGACTACTGCCGATTGGCTTCTAATATTCCAGTTGTTCACAGTTTTATAAAAATATTCAACAAATGTAAAATTGTACATCTTTTTCAATTTTATTTCGGTTACTTGGACAATTGAAAAGGGCTTGTCAGAGCTACAATGTAAACGCACCAGCCAACGAACCAAAACAACAACAAATTGTATAAATTAAAATAATGGAAAACCACTGCAATCCACAAAATGTGTATGCCACCAACCACAAAACTGAAGCCAAGCAGACATCCAGCCATACACACAATCAAATCAAAGCAGATCCGACCAAGTAAAGTCAAACAATCCATCCATCCGACCGACGGACGGACGACCGACCATTCACTTAATAAAACATTCAAATGTAATTCAATTTTTATTTGGGGGTTTTCAAATTTTTTGTTCCTTTACATATTTTCAATGGAGTCCTTTCGTGGTCGGCCATCATTGGAAGAACGCACAACGTCATCCCAAAAACAAAAAAAACGACACACGACCTTTAAGAATTTCTATTTCCTTAGGACGGACGTCGTCGTACTTACGTACGTACGTTGGATACTTGGCTTGGTTAGATGACTGGCTGGCTGGTTACTTGGTATTGGTCTTTCAAAACAAAACCACAGAAGACCAGTCCACAATGTTCGTTATTAGAGGTCTAGGTCAAAACTTGTTTGCAGTTTTAGTTAGTGGTGAAGGTGGCAAGCGCTGGCTGGCTGACATACTTACAAGTCCGTTTTTTGTGACGTTGACAGAACAAAGCCAAGGACCACCCGACCAGCCAATTGAAGTATTACAAAATGACCTTGTAAATTTTTGTTCGCATTTGGTTAGACAAAACGAATAAACGAAAGAAAATCATTGTTAGAAACACACATTTCAAATACAGGAAGGACAGAAAATATGAACACTTGTAGTTAAGAATTAGGATAATAGTACTGTTGTTAACTGCAAAGAGATCTGTGGGATTTTGTAATATTTAAGTTGTGGATATTTAAAAATGAACTATTTAGAAAGTCTATGATATATGTAGAATACCAGATCAAAAGTTTAGAATCCAACACATGTTTAATAAAAATGTTTGGAAGTGAAATGTTTAGATGTAATCGGACATTCCGCTGACATATTATAGATTCGCATTATCCTTTCATAGGAGAGGTCCTAGAGAGGTCTTCCAACATGACTCGAGTATGGAAGAAATATTACGATGTAAGTCAAAAATGCATAACCAAGTTTTAACATATTTCTCTGTGATTCTATCCTGTTGACCTAAGATAAATCCAATCTTAACCTAGATCTTCCTTATTTTCAACTTAATTTGTGATAAAAATAGGCGATTTTCAAAAAATCTAATATTTGGCATTTTGTTTATTTTTGTGCGAAGTCAATGATCCTAGTTCATACGAGAGCCAAACTACATATTATAAGTAATTTTTCTTCTCTTTTAAATCTTGAAATATGTGTATAAAAGCTGTCGTTCTTGTACATTCATAACTATTTTTTACTCCTGATTTATAGCCAAACTAATGCAAGAGTTTTCAAAAAAAAGGTTCCCACACACCATAGGGCATGCATCACAGCATTTGAAGTTGTATTAGTAATTTTATATCAGTTTGAGAATGTATGTGTGAGAATTTCATTCTGTACGAAAAATGAAATAAATGAAAATGAACACCTTCATTCAGATGAATTTCGAAAATTTTCAAAATTGTCAGAAACAAATTTGGAATAGAAAAACAAATAGTTGTGATGGAATGAAATAGAATCAATTTTAATTCGAAAATAAAATTTTATGAAGGAAAAAATAATGTTTTTTTTAATTTTGATTGAAGAGTCGCCTACACACTCTTCAATCACACATGTATACAGGGGTTCACCGGCAGTAGCAGTACGTCAATATAGTGTGTGGGGCCATTAGAGTTTATTATGAAACGAATTAGTTTGACAACACAAACATGAAAAAGAATGATAATTTGGGATTTTTGATTTTTTTTCTTATGCTGACGAAATTGACTGTGTTGTCAAAAAATAATTATTTAAATGACTTCACAGAATTAGGACAAAGGATTTGTGTTTATTATTTTTGTTTCAGAAAATGTGAAGTGCAAAGGACGGAACTGACAGAAAATCTTTAAAAAAAAAAAAAAAAAAAAAAAAATAAAATAACAATTTTTTTCAAAAAAAAAAAATACGGCTCCTATAGTGCTGTTAAACTATGAAAACATTTCGAGCAATGATCAATTTTTATAGAATTTATAAAGTTTTTTGCTTCTCCTGTCAAATTAGTAAAAGTGTACTTACGTCCGTTTTCATTTATGATGACGATATAATCTATACTGGCTTTCAAAACTCTGAAAAGAGTAAGGCCCCTTTATTTCATGAAATCTATACCAGCTTTGACGAAAATGATAACAGCTTTTAAATGAAATTGGGGACTTATTTAAATTTATACTAATTTTGAAATTTACAGAGGATATTTCAGGCCGAAAATGTAGCTATTTAAGTTTCTGCTTTTTTTAGAAAATTCGTTTTAAGTTTTGGATTTACTCACACCTTCGATTTACTTACACCTTTTGAAATATAAATAATTGTACATACAGGTGGATTTCGGCATTTACAGTGCTCTATAATTTTGTTGAGGGAACCCCATTTCGGTTTCCAAAAATTAGACCAGTATACCAATCGTCACATATCGACTAGCTGAGTCCATCCAAAGTCCATCGTGTTCCAATTCAGCCGTCTGTCCATTATAATAAAAGTACAGGTCACAGTTTCGGACCAATCGGTTTGGGCCAAAGACACAAACCCCTATTGTTTTTGGTAATAATCCGTTAATATTTTGGGGATCAAATGGACAAAAAACTTTATTTTTGTATGTTTTTTTCTTGTGGCTATCCGGAAGGAGTGTCGGTCCTCTAAGATGATGGGATTTCTTACTTTTGTAAAAAACTTAGGATGTATAAATGCTGGATCAAATTCGTTTCACAAAATATTAAACAGCTTTGGTAAACACTTTTATTGTGCCAAGTTTGGACCAAATCATATACTTCGATCCCATCATAGAATGTATATTGACAGAATTGGGTGAAATTTGATACCAAATCTGCCTACAATATTGGTCCATATTTTGGGGTAGTCATCATATAAAGGCAGTATCAGTATTTTAGGGAAAACGGTTGTAATGTGGAATTTTGTATTCTCATTTGGTAGGAAATCTCTACTAACATTACCAAAATCGTGCCATATTTTCGCTCTAAAATATACCTATTGTTTTTGGTATAGATCCGTTATTATTTAGGTGATCAAAAACTGAATTTTGTCTACTTTTCTGTTCGCTCTAAAGGCTACAATTATGACCAGAATATCTGGAAATTTTACACGAAGAATGGGATATAACAATTGAACAAGCATTGCTACGTTCGTAGTAATCGGTTTATATTTAGAGGGTCAAATGAACCACGACTTTGGTGTGTAATGTAAGATAATTTGAAAGTAATGATTCGGAAAAGGTACCAGGGTTAGATGCTATCGAGCTCTAATTGGCCAAGAGGGAATATATATACATATATCCGGAAAAATTTACAACTGCTTGCTGGTTTTAAAATGAGCCAGCTTAATGCAATCGTATTGACTGTATTTCGACGTAGAGTAAAGAAGTTTTGTGGAAAATATTGATATTAAGATAAGTATTTTGAAAGTCATATCTTTGTTTTCCAAACGAAGTGAATGTTGCTTAGCGTTTCGTGTTCTCAGTGTGTAGAAAATTTCTTTTATATTTCAATTATGGCCCAAATAAAGATCGGACAATATTTAGCGGGTCTAATGACTTTTATGTGAAAAATTACAAAAATTGTATTCTATAGCGTATATATTCACTCCTGAAGGACATAGAGGCGAGAAGTTGATAGTATAACGAAGAGGGGTGGTTGGTTGATACCAATTATATTGTCGTATGTACTCGGATGTGGGAGTTACATGTAAATATTTGCAGGTGCTTAGATACTGAGATATTATTTTGTACCATTACCACACTGGAAAACGGAAATATATCGCGAATCGCTTTGAAATGTTTCATGAGGTTCCAGTTATGGTCAGGGACAACGCCTATAATTTTCAGTGATGATCAAATAATAATTTTAGGATGCAGTGGACCGAAAACTTATTTTTGTGTTTTTTTTTTCGATTCCATCTATAGGCTACAATTATAAGCCGAACATCACAACACAACCCACGGTGAAGGGAGTATGGACAAGTAATTAGAAGGGATGTACTGAATACCGATTATACTCGGAAAATATTTCAGTGTAAGGAAGAGGTGTTGCTGAGCTCTAATCGGGCAACAGGGTGCAACTATCACGAAGTATTACCCAGGCTCGGAATAAAAATCCGCAGAAAGATAGAGTTATGTGGTAGTTGTGTAGGGTATCGTATGGTCGGCCCCGTCCGACTATACTGCTCCGCTCACTGGTTTTCATATTGTATTATGTAAGAAATTACCACGTATTCTCTAAACAATTATTTAAAGTGTATCAAAGTTCTTAAGAAAATTTTGAGTTCCTTGTAAATGAATACGATTTATTAATGAGCTAATGTGTATTCTACAAATATATTCCCTTATCATCTTCCACAGAATAAAGGTTAGCTTTGTGCAAAATATACTTTAAAATATTCAAAGAATTCATATGACAAATTGAATTCAGTTCCTGGAATTGTATTCGACTTAATTCATCCTAAAAGGGTAAATATCACTCCTACACAATACATGAACAAATATTTAATTTAAAACTTCAACGGATGTTTAAAACAGTGTTATGACAAAATATAGTAACATCAAAACAATACTTTTTACCATAAAATAAATTTATAAGAAACTTAGGAGGTGTCTTGGCAATTCTAAAATTTTTGAAAACATGTATTTAAAACCCTCTTCATTTTAACACAATGCTTTAAAGTATACATACATATACATTGACTTTATGATGTGCTATATTTATAGAGTCAAACGATATGATATTCCAAATTTCCATGAATTTTGATATAATTTTGTATGTGTAAAATTCGGAGAAATTGCTTAAATATGCTTTGTTAACAAACTGTTGCCACAAAAATAGCCTGCAATTCTTTGGCATTGAATGATAGCAGTAGCTGCCTTGTGTAGAATCACCTAAAAAAATATACCGGGAATCAAAAGACATGCATTTATTTCCTTGAATTCTATTTTATAGATTTGAAAGGGATTTTTTATAGAATATTCCTTAAAGGGCAAATATAAATAGATTTTAATATCCACAAAATAAATTTTTGTATGATCAAGGACCATTACAAGGCGTGGATTTTTCAAAAGAATATTTTTAAGGACCAACACAAGGGGTGGAGTTTTAACAGAATATTTTTCAGGACCATTACAGGGTGTGGATTTTTAAAAGAATAGTTTAAAGGACCAACTCAGGACGTGGATTTTTAAGATAATATGTTTTCAAGGACCAACAAAATTTTCAAGGTCTATAAAGGCGTGGATTTCTTAAAGAATATTTTTTGAAGGTCTATAAAGGCGTGGATTTTAAAAAAATATTTTTTGAAGATCTATAAAGGCGTGCATTGTTAAAAGAATATTTTCTCGAGGTCTATAAAAAGCGAGCATTTTTAAAAGAATATTTTTCAAGGTCTATAAAAGGCATGGATTTTTAAAATGATATTTTTTCGTGGATTTCTAAAAGAATATTTTTTGAGTATAGCTTTGATGGTAGCATTGGTATGATGTGGCGTATTTGTTGAATCTAATTAGTTCAGCAAACTGAAGAGTCAATAATTCAATGTGTTACAACTTGTTATGCCAACACACAGAAATCATCTTATCCAAACCATAATGATGATAATAACGAAAGCTATCAGGTAGCCAAGATAATCAATTACAGAAAAAAGTTAATGCCAATAACTTCATCGACGATATGAAGATAAATGGCGGTGAAATGTTTCGTCGATGTAATAATTAATTAACAACATTTTAATGAAATCATCACAACAACTGTTGAACTTTTTTATTGGCACACCATCACCATCACCACCAACACACATACACAAATATCATATAACACTCATTTATTATATAAAATATAGATATACATCATATAGCTCTTCATTACAACTGTTCTTGATAATTATAAAATATTTCCAGGTTATGTTGGCGGTGAAAAATGAAACCGAGAATAAAAGGAATTGTAAAATATGATATGATATATATGATATAATTACAATTTCCATGAAATTTTGTTTTCTTTTTTTACAACTCTCAGCGAATGACCCATTTTGATAAGCTGTTATTTACTGGGAGATTTGTGGCAATTTACAGATAATACTTACACCATTTGCCACCATTTTTTTCTTCTGTTCGATTATCCCTTAATTTTTGGTGACATTTGACATTAACGATAGACTGAAATTGAGCAACAATGTGACAACATAAAGACCCATCACCTAATCCAAACAGCCATTCAACCAATTACTCTCCTCAGTACATCTGTGTGTTTTTGTATTTGTCCTATAAAACCCGATTATTGCCGATTGTTTGATTTTGCTGACACTTTTTTCATTTCAAAATCATTCAGTGATTCAATATCTAGCAGTTATCACCAATTTCTGTTACACTTGCGAACACTCATATCGCCTCGTACAGTTCTTATGACACCATTCATTATAGCTCGGCAATATGCACTCCTACTCCAACTCGGGGTACAATTTCACTTAAGCTGATTTCAAGTGGATTACTCGGGATTTGTGTTAAACAAAAAAAAAATCTACAAAAAGAATATTTCGTTTTGAGTAAAGGTTATATGTGAGCTTGTGAAGTACTTTTGCCATCTGTTAGAAGTGCACTCAGGTTTTGCCAATGATGTCGACTCAGTCAGTTCAGTGTTCATTGGAATTGTAAATTATTTGCCAACGCTGCCAGAATTTGTCAGAAAGTCAGTCGAACCAAGGTAGGAAGGATATACATAAAAAGGGTATAATTTACAAAATGGAAAATATCAGTGAATGATGTAGCACTTCTGTTATTGATTTTAGCATTGATTTCATTTGCATAAGACAATATGGAATAGTTTGTCACGAATTTCCTAAGTAAAAGAAGTAGAACGATAATGGCAAATGTGTGCAAAAATGAATTTACTTTCTTATTTTTTTTTTTTTGTAAATCCACGCCTTTCATAGACCTTGAAAAAATATTCTTTAAAAAATCCACGCGTTTCATAGACCTTGAAAAAATATTCTTTAAAAAATCCGCGCCTTTCATAGACCTTGAAAAAATATTCTTTAAAAAATCCACGCCTTTCATAGACCTTGAAAAAATATTCTTTAAAAAATCCGCGCCTTTCATAGACCTTGAAAAAATATTCTTTAAAAAATCCACGCCTTTCATAGACCTTGAAAAAATATTCTTTTAAAAATCCACGCCTTTCATAGACCTTGAGAAAATATTCTTTAAAAAATCCACGCCTTTCATGGACCTTGAAAAAATATTCTTTAAAAAATCCACGCCTTTCATGGACCTTGAAAAAATATTCTTTAAAAAATCCACGCCTTTCATAGACCTTAAAAAAATATTTTTTAAAGAATCCACGCCTTTCATAGACCTTGAAAAAATATTCTTTAAAATATCCACGCCTTTCATAGACCTTGAAAAAATATTCTTTAAAAAATCCACGCCTTTCGTAGACCTTGAAAAAATATTCTTTAAAATATCCACGCCTTTCATAGACCTTGAAAAAATATTCTTTAAAAAATCCACGCCGTTCATAGACCTTGAAAAAATATTCTTTAAAAAATCCACGCCTTTCGTAGACCTTGAAAAAATATTCTTTAAAAAAATCCATGCCCTTGGAAAAAATTATTTAAAAATCCACGCCCTTAAAAAACATTCTTTAAAAATATCCACACCCTTGAAAGAGATTTTTAAAAAAATCCACGCCCTTGAAAAACATTCTTTAAAAAATCCATGCCTTTGATAAACATTCTTTAAAAAATCCACGCCCTTTAAAACCATTCTTTAAAAATCCACGCCCTTAAAAAACATTCTTTAAAAATATCCACACCCTTGAAAGAGATTTTTAAAAAAATTCACGCTCTTGAAAAACACTCTTTAAAAAATCCACGCCCTTAAAAACATTCTTTAAAAAATCCACGCCTTTAAAAACATTCTTTAGAAAATCCACGCCCTTGAAAAACATTCTTTAAAAATCCACGCTCTTGGAAACATTCTTTAAAAAATCCACGCCCTTGAAAAACATTTTTTAAAAAATCCACGGCCTTGAAAACATTCTTTAAAAAATCCACGCCTTCTAATAATCCTTGAAAGACGTTCCTTAAAAAATTCACGCCTTTTATAGACCTTGAAAAATATTCTTTTCTCATTCTCGGTTTCAAACAATTTAATTTTGTATTTTGATTTAAATCGAATCTGCACTGATTCGAGAATGTCCAACAATTTTTGAAGATATAGCCAAGTTATTGCGTTAGCATCAAGTGACAGCAAGAGCGCTTCTCACTTTAAACGCGTTTTTCTCCAAACATCTTTTTGCTAATGGCGGGCACGATAACTCAAGAAATAATAACCCAATCGATTTCAAATTTTGTGACGTTTCTCTGTGAGTGTATAGCTATCGCATGAACTAGGATAAACTCAATGGTGAAGATCTTCCTTATTTTTTAACTTTTAACTCCACGCCTAGTTTCGATCCTTTTAAAAAAAATATATTGGAATTACATGCATATAATTAAATTTTATATATTTGGAAACTTAATTATTTTTTTACTTTACTTTCAGGTATGTATAACGGATTTTTGATATATATTTTGTAAGTATATTTTTCATATTAGAAATTTTTATTATTATATTTTTTTGCATATTTTTCTTTTTTGTATTTCTTCTATTTTGATTTATTTTTATGGTGTGCTATGAAGGTCCCATGCTGTAATGTATTAATTAAATATTTTAAATTCATGAACTTCATGTTGTCCCGTCCATATGATTAGGGTGGTGAGTCTTCATCTCGTTTTGTAATAATCGAAACGAAAATTGTTTGCATTCCTTGCGATATTAAATATTCCACGATTTTTTTTCATTTATTAATGTTCTCAGCAAATCAACAACAACCACCACATAACAACATGTTGTATGGAAGCTAATTGATGAGACCTTAACAATTTTTGGGTCAAATATTTTTTTCTTTATTAAATATTTATAAGAAAAAAATATCTTCAATATTTAATGAAATTCTTTGTAAAATGTATATGTTCAAAATTTAAAATCTAAACAATGTATAGCTATTTATATTATTGTTCCATTACAACAACAAACAATACAATAGAAAAACATCACTCACTGTGCTGGGAAATTACAATGATTGTCGCGCAAATGGTTCGCTCGTTCCTCTATGCCCTTGAGAAATTATGCTTAGAATTTTGAGGGATAAAAGGAACAACAGCACCGACATCCATATGTGAAAATAATACCCCCTGGGATATGTGTAGGGAGAGGAAGCCACACATTCCGCAGATACCGTCAATTTATACAATAGTTTTCAATTTTCGGTTATTCTCGACAATACATCCATCAGCCAGCAGATCTACATCTACAAAAAATAACACATTTCGTATAACATTTTATTGCATTTGTGTGTTATTGTTGGTGTAGTTGTTGCTATTCGGATGGGATATGCCTCTGTGTTATCCACATGAATCGATGCATGAGCAGTTGAATGCCAGCGTGGATGGATGGCTGACTCTTTGAATAGCATCATCAGAAGCATTGTATTTTTTTCTTTTTTTTCGATGCATGAATGAATGATGAAGCCAACCGAACGCTACAGGAGAATACGAAGTGGGTGGATGGAGGTATAGGAGGGCAGGAAAAAAGCTCTGTATACACGTCATACTGTGATTGTTTAGTAGCATCACAAAAATTGGAACTAACCCAGAGAACATATGGTCAACACCCAGCAAAAGGTGAATTTTTAAAGAAAAATGTTTAAAGACCAACACAAGGCGTGGATTTTTTAAAGAATATTTTTTCAATTGCTATAAGAGGAGTGGATTTAAAGCATATCTTTTTAAGGGCTATAAGAGGCGTGGATTTTTTAAAGCATATCTTTTCAAGGGCTATAAGGGGCGTGGATTTTTTAAAGCATATCTTTTCAAGGGCTATAAGAGGCGTGGATTTTTTAAAGCATGTCTTTTCAAGGGCTATAAGGGGCGTGGATTTTTTAAAGCATATATTTTCAAGATATCCTATAAGAGGGTAGGATATGTTTCTTGGGTTATTAACATATTTCAACCTTGCATATGTTTTTTACCTTATATGTATGAGTGTATAATAATAATAAAAAGAGAATAAAAACATAACAAACACATCCACACACTCACTCCCCTGCCATTCAGTCAAATGAATTCATGTTTTTGTTGTTGTAATTCCAGTTACCACCACAATCAGCAAAAGCAACAAGACAAGAACACAACAATTACAACAGCAACATCCAAAAAGAACACACACACGCACACATCAAGCCATGCCAATCCGAGCCAAGCCAAAGCAATGACAATGGCACAACATGGCTTGGAGTGATTTTCTTTCACATGGAAGTACCATTGTGGGATTTCTTAAAAAGGTTTTCATTGTATAAAATAAAAGAAATGAGAATGTTTCATTCCATTTGTATATATGTGTGAGTGCTTATACGGTTTCGGAATTAATATAAAGACATTCATCGTGGGTCCGGTGAGGGAACTTTGATAGTCCCAAATTTTTAAAAATCTGAATATTTTCAAATACATGGGATAGAACAGAATCATTATATGGAGGCTATACAAGAAGGGGAACAGATATACAATTTCAAATTGTAGCTGGATGTAGATGGGTCATTGCGTTATGTTTGTGTTTGTTCCTTCACCAAGGAACCAAAAAATCCAAATACTGTGTTTTCAGTTTTTACCGAAATGAAAATAAATTATATTCCTTGAGCGAGATGCGTGGCGTATACGTTATATTCACTTAACAATTTTATGGTTAGTTAAGTATACGCCGTAGTTCCCCGATGTACAAATGGTGAAGTGAAGAGGCACAGCTCGGCAGTTGAATAGGTGTAACGTTTTGTGTGGTCCTAGTCCACATGGTGGCCATTTGTTAGGTATTTGGCAGTCACTTTGTGCCCAGTATAAGTTAAGGCGTTTGTACCATTCTGGTCTTAACTTTGCTAAGTCTACTCGTGTCTGTCGAGACACATGCTTCTCTTCTGTTATTATGGTTAGTATCCCATAAAGCATATGTATTGTTCTACTGCTTATACGACTGTATCTGTATGCATGCTATTCATGCTGTTGACCTAGAGTTTCATGCTTGTACCTTTGGGCCTCTCTCTAGATCATGAAGATCTCTCTTGACATGCTTGTGCTTAAGGAGGAATCCTGTACATAAAGCTACGACAGTGGTGTATCCGCCGATAATACTAAGGCAGGTACTGCATCGACAACATTTACTTTTCCGAAGAACGGGTACAATTTTCATCTTATCTTGAAGATAACACTAGTGTCTACACTGGCATCGCCTCTGTGAAACTTCCTGTTTCACTCTACGAGTCTCGACTTACTGCTTTTGACTGAAATCCACAACGTTTCGAACACGATGTACTCGAACAATTTGGCATGGTTGCCCATATCGAAGGACTTTGATAGGCCCAGAGCCACCATTACTGTTCGGTTGCACGTTCTGTTCTGGTTCAGTCCTCTACTAATATGTGTGTTGGTGTTCAGCTACTGAAAAAATTGCTTTTAATGTCTTCGCTACTCGCGGCAGATATGAAATCGTAGAGGCGGATTTCAGTTCTGTCATTTCACCACTGCTAGCATCATTTTTAGGCTTCAGGAACTAAGGAGGTGGCTATGGACTGATTTAGCGTTCTTGATGAAATCTGCAACATCTTCCTTCGAAACTTCTATTGTTACCTCATCGACTGGGAGCGCTTTTATCCGATATATCATCATTTCCCTTGTCGCTCCCGAGGTGCTTAATAAAAATAACATCCGCATTTCATCCAGTCTTTCACACTGACGTCGTTTAATGTGACAACCCAACTGTCGTCCTTCCAGGATTCGAGAGTGACTTAACGGCTGGTCTTACTTCGGATATTCATCCCTCAGGTATATAGCGTGCGACAGTAGTAGTGACGATTTTCCTAAAATTCCTCTCAGCTAACCTAGGATCTGAGAAGAATTTTCTTTGCCAGCGCTGTACCCCTGGCCCTGTTTGTAGTTCTACTGGTAATAGATTCGGTTATGAACCTGACCGAAGTGTCAAGGGCAGACCTGTGGTGGATGTGGTTTTGAAACCCACACCACAGAACCATGAAAGTCGTCGAAATTGTTTGATATGGTATTATATTGTCGACACACTTTAGATCTTTCCTCGATAGCTTTCCTTGTTCTTTAAATATTATTTACAAGTACACAAAAGTAGGGATCCTTTCGATCCGCTAAATATACGCTATGTCAAATTTCGTAACGATTGGTCCATAACTAATAGACAGACTTATGAGCAGACGGACGGACACACATGGCTAGATCGACTCAGCTAGTCGAGATATGACGATTGGTATACGTAAAGGTTAGGTCTAGGACCAATATTTTGCGTTACAAACTCTTGGTACCTCACAAAGTAATAATACCCTGACAGCATAGTTGTGTAGGGTATAATAAAAATTTTACTTTTTTCAAACCCTAAATTGCAATGCAATTCACTTTACCATAAAACCATGTTTTATTTCAAAGTAATTAAAAAACAGAAATCTCAAAACTTTTACATTCACCTACGGATAATTAGTACCTTACGTACGCACACAAGCCAGCCAACAAGCTATTATTACCGGCAACATGATTCCATGAAGATCCATCCTAAGTAGCAGCAGCATTGTAGTTCTCTCTCTCAACAACTTTGTATTGTTTGTAGTGGTCTCGAATAATCACTGAGGATGGATGTCTCAGGGTTGTGAGGCGTCCTTTGTTCGCCATGACAACTAAACTAGTATTTATGTGCGTTTTTGTTTTAAATGCCAACAAAAAACACAAACAAACCAAAGAAAAATAAATCCTTTAAAGGTAAAGATTTAAAGTTAACATTTAAAGATAAGTATTCAATGTTGTTGTTTTTGTTGGTTTTAGTTGTTGTAACAACACATCTTCCGCTACGTTGCGTTTCAAATGTAAATATTGATTTTGTGGTTTCAGAGGAGAGGACCAGGACCATCAGGAGCAGCATCATCATCAACACCCAAGACATTGTCATTCAAAATGTCAAGATTGGTTGGCAATTGGCGAAGAAGAAGAGCCACCAAGAAAATAAATGAAATGGAAATGAAAGGAAAAAACAACTTTGGATATCGAGCAGCTATCTATCTATCTTTTGTTGGAAGTTTGATATTTCCACTTGTGTGTGTGTTAGTTACCCAACACTACAAATATACACACAAAAATACACTTCGTATCCCTTAGCTGAAACCCAAGGAATGGTGTTAAATAACATTAAGTCAATGAAGGATATCATCTTCATTTGAGTTGTGTTTCATCTTCAAGTCTCTACTTTTGGGTTTCCTTTTCTTTTCCTTATTTTCGCTTTTTTCAAAAATCATTCGAAAATGTTGATTGTGTGGCAGGGCGGCTGCCTTTAACCGACAATGATAATGACAATGAAAGGTTATGGCAAAGGTAGGGAAGAGTGATGAAACCCGTAGGACGAAGACAAGTTGATGAGTTTCACAGGTGTTTGACAATGTTGTATTATAGTATACATATTAATGTATATTTGTGTGTGGTTGATGTTTGGTGAAGAAATAAATAAAAGAAAAAATCGAACCGAAATCACTTTACAAAGGTAAATAATTTATTTTATTTGCTGTGATTTCTGTGAATTGTGTTCTTACACTGACTTGACTCCTGTGTAATTTGTATCCATGTCCTGAAATAATTTTGCATGGAATGCAAAAGAAAATTGTGGTTATATAAACAAATTGTGTGTCAATCCATAAAAACGTATTAATCTCCAGAAAACGTGTACCGTATATATTCTGCAGAAGCAATTGATAGAATACATTAATTTTATTCGCCAAAAGGAGTTTACGAAGACGACCTTAAATCGCCCATAAAATGCTTGTATGCTAAGGTGAAATGGACACTAAAAAATACAGAGGAAAAAACACGAATTATAATTAAGGGGACCCCCCCCCCCATTCTCGGGGTCAAAAATTTTTTTGATTTAATTCGAATATACACTAATTCAAGAATGTCCCTACAAAATTTCAAGTGAAAATCTCAAGAACTCTTGAAGATATAGCCGATTTATTGTGTCAACATCAAGTGACGACTAAAGGGCTTCTCAAACTTTAAACGCGTTTTTCTCTTTAGCGAATGGCGGGCACGATAACTCAAAAACTAATAACCCAATCGATTTAAAATTTTGACACGTTTCTCTGTGAGTGTATCGCTATCGTATGAACTAGGATAAAGCCAATCGGTGAAGATCTTCCTTATTTTTTACCTTGGTTTTTGGTCAAAAATCGGCGATTTTCCAAAAATATTTTTTCAAAGGTCCGCCATTTTGTTAATTTTAGAGCGAAGTCTATAATCCTAGTTCATACGAGAGCCAGACATGTACTCTTTGTAATACCGTTGGAATTTTCGGATTCCGATGTTCCAGTGAGGAGTTATCATGCCCGCCATCAAAAATAAGGACTTTTCTTTAATCACAAAAAACAACAACAAGACAACAACAAAAATTTTTTGTAAATTATTTTTCTTCCTCTTTAAATCTTCAAATATATATGTGCAAAGTTACAAACCTTAACAAGCATTGGTATTCATGTACCAGCCCATTTAAAATCTTAAAAATAAAAAATTGAGAATGGGGGGGTTCCCTTAAATGAAATATAGTAAGAACTGTTAAGGTGTCTACTATTCCTGTATCATATTTTATTAAAATGTACCTAAGATTAGATAAAATCTAAAGATAAGTCGATATAGAACCTCAGGAACAAATCATTTGACGTGATAGAAGGGCGCGAACGTTTGCAGATGTTTGGTATATTCTTGAACTCTACCAAAGGGTCTCACTCCTCTCAATTAGAAGGCAGAATGCACGAGTAAGTTTGGAGAGAAATCTCATGTCATCTCCTCCACCCACCTGATCCCAAATATAATTTTTACCATACCCAAGAGGTAGTTAACGGAAAAATATAGGTTTGTATATAAAGGGGTGGCTACCATAATAGAACCCAAAGGAGATTTGTACATAAATGTTTAAGATTTGTTTGTTCCTTACGGTAATCATAAACCTTTTGTATCTTTTTTTAATTGTGAAAATCGTAAAAAGAGTCAGCGCTTCCCTTACAAAGAAATAAGCTCAATTCAAAACAAGTTAAAATGTCTTTAAGTTCGGCCGGCCCTCCAGCAAGTGATGTGGGTTCAAAATTTCTTAAATAGGTCCGGAACTTCATATGGCGACGGTGGCATTGAAAATTGTCTGCTAGGTCGGAAAACTTGATCTTTTAGGAGCCAAACACAGACCTATGTAGAAAATTTTCTGCATTCATGTGTTGTCAAGTGGATAATGCGTTTGAAACATTTAAATAACTTCGAAAACTTTGGCCGATAAACCCGAAATTACAGATACTTTTTTTTTGGAAATTTGGTTGAAACCGGATATGGTGTGGTGCCGTTATATGGGTAACCAAAGTGCGAACCCGTGATAACTCAAAATTTAAAATTAAAGACAATTAAAAGGTGAAAAACTTCCCAAAGTTCCCAAAACAATGTTCGAAATTGCCCGGAAACATGAACCAATTATGATAATTATTGGTAGGGTGATGTGTTCTACCTAATGAGAACCCAAAATTCACACATCCTGAAAACACCGAATATTGGAAGAAACTGTTATATTTGGGATTTTCTACCCATTTTCTTCCGTTCCTTCCTTCCAAACATCCTATAAGTACTAGAAATGTATGTGCATGTGGTAACGTCTATCAGAAGAATACGAAATAACAAACCACTGGTAATTTGGTTAGACAATTTGACTAGGACCTTGATAGGTCCCGAAATGCTAATTAACAGTCACTTCGTAATGCTAATATCTAATATATTCACTTGAACGGTGCTGACTTCATAAATTTTATCCAACTCGATTGAAAAACAAGTCTGAAAACGTTTGTTCAGATGTGGCACATAATCCAAAAAATACAAAAAAATTGTGGTACCTTACTATGAGGGACCTTTACCACAGTATGATATTCATATTTTTTCATATTTTTGGTATATGAATATTTTGGTATATGTTTTGAATAATATTAAAAATGTATTTTGGAGGCTTAAACACTGTCTATCAGTGTATTGGAAGGAATTTTTAATTTTTTTTCAATACTTCATTTTGTTTTCTGCCTTTAAATTATGTTTGCATTTGCTCCTCCTGTTCGCTAGCTCGCCTTGCAAATTTTCAACAAAAGGTAGTAAGACGTTTGCCCTGCCCATTCAAGAGCAGCATAATAAACACTTTTAATTGAAATTTTGATTTACAAGAAAAGTAAGATAATTAACAACGATTTGTTATGCAAAAATTTGAAGGTTACCAATTAATTATCCGAATTAGCGAGATTTTAATGTATATGTTTTTATCTAAGAGTGTATCATCTGTGATGATTTCCGTTAAGAAGTGACCCTGTAGACCCCTCAATTTTCAAAAGCCATCGTTTTACCAACAATGACCTAATACCAATTTTCAATATTTTTGCTTTATTTAATTCACCCAATTCTGAGACACCACATTTAGTACTTTTTAGTACTTCAGTACGATTTTTTTCAAAACTGTCTTTTTAATTTAAATATACACGGAAATACTGAATCAAACCAGAAATATCATTTGTACTAAATTTAGTACAATTTAGAGCTTCGTTCACAAATATTTACTATTTCCTAAACCTGCTCTTTAAACTCTCTCCTTCAAAAGATACTTTTAGCTTACAGAACTAATTTACAAATTCAACTCTTAACCTCAACCCTCCAACTCTATTTGATCACTCATTACAAACTAACATATTAATTTGAGCACAGTTTAGTACTTTTCGAACACAAAAACCGCCTCATTTTCGTAATACTAAACAGCAACAACGTTCTTGCAAGATTCTAGATTTATTCGTTCGTTTGGTAGAAATTTGGTACACTTTTAGTACGAGTTTCCAAAAACACTTTAGTACATCACAGTACTATACGCTCCATTTAGAAATCACACTCAAAATTTAAAAGTTATAAACCTATCCGTTCACTTAATAATTATCAGTGCTACCATTTTTAGTACTTTCAGTACTATTTTCATACAGTTGTAGTACGAATATGTACAAACCAAGCTTTATCACACACATTTGAACCTATGACAATACCCACATACAAAATGTCAAGATTCTAGCTTCAATCGTTTCTTCTTGGCGTTGATTATCGGAAGTAGTCCTATTTTAGAACCTATCTAATTTCAAAAAACTCGGGCTTATAACACACCTATGTGCCAATACTGTCTCTCGCACAAAATTTCAGGATTCTGGCTTCAGTCGTTTCGCCAGGGTGTTGATAGTTAGTACCTTTTAGTACTTTTCGTACCCTTATAGCGCGAATTTCCCCAAATCCAGCTTTAATGTCCATCTACGCACCAATACTGACCTAATAGATTCCAGCTTCTGCCGTTTCCTCTGGGCCTTGTTTATAGGCCCTAAAAATTTCGTAAGTTACTTCTTATATAACATATAAGTCCAACATAGTCCCCATACAAATGTCCACATAATTTTCGGTACATTAACGTTGTAGCCCAATTTGTCAACATCAGTGGCTGTGCTTGGGTATTTTTTGAATGAAATTTTCAATGGAATATGCCACAAGTTTAGCTCTTAAACTTTAGGTGCGCAAAAAGTCGCTCGCGAATGAATTAAATACATTCTTTGCGTTTTGTGCGCATTTTACGAATGAATTTATGGCGATCAATTCAATACCAAACGAGCATTCGCCAAAGAATGTTCGGACAACCATTACAAACGAGTGAGAGCACACAAAAACGATCGTTCGTTTGATGGTTGAAATTCTTTCTAACATTCTCTCACGAATGACGAATTCCCGAATTCTCGCGAATGCTCAAAACAGCAACATGAACACCAACAACAAACGTTTGTGAACTCAGTAGTTGTTGGACATGTGTTTTGTTATTCCAAAACACGCACGGGCTCGGGAGCGTAAAAAATCGGTTCTCACGTATTTGTCTTAGTGTATGTCAGGGATGCACGGCCTTGCACTCTAGCGGTCAGCTCAACTCACACGGATTCTTACGCTCATTTATTTAGTCGTCGTTGAGACTTCAACGAGTCAACATGTCTATGGTGGTGTGAATCATTTTACGACTACGCTTAAGCGGCCCACACACGTCAAACATGTACGCATGATTGATGTGAAGATCCTGGGCCAGAAACGAATCAAAAAAACTTCATTTCAAATTTAGTTTTTAAAGATTGAAGTTGGAAAGCGATAGTGACAACGTAAAAAAGACCGGACTTTGTTATTTAATTAAATTCTTTTAATTTCATTCTCACCGATGGATCGCACATGTTTGACGTGTGTGGGCCGCTTTAGCTTTGTGTACTAGTCTCACACATACATATACAAATTGCCATCCTCTCACCGTGTGCATCACTGGTGTATGTGTCAATGGTTTTTCAGTTGGTTCAGTTTAATGTGTGTGAGAGAATAGTGATATTTGCTCTCGAGAGAGAGCACACGTGCGGAGGTTCGCCGATACTTTTCATTCGTTGTGTGTTTTTACTTTTTTATTATATTTTGAGTTTGTTTTTTGAGTTTTTCAAAAGAATGTTCTTCAGCAACAAATGATCGGGAAAGAATGAATTGACGACGCTTGCAGTGAAGTTTTGGTAATTCATTGTAACTTTATCATTCGCTATAAATGGAAAATGTCGATTTCTCGCGCGTGAACATTCGTGAGAAAGAGCGTATTTTAATCATTCTTCGCACCCTGCTTTAGAGTAGTATAACTCAAAAACTTGACCTATGACAAATACTCGCCAAGGACTTTTATCGTCATATGGAATTTTACATCTCCCCCAGACCGTGTGCGCGATTTTTTCGATAGTATTATATTTTTGATGTCCACTTTATGTGGGAGGGTTTAAAAATGTCGTTTCACTAGTTTTAAATTAAAGAACTCAACATTACATTATTGAACATCGTCTCCGTTACTATCAAAAAGTTCTATAGTCTCAGTAGCATATTTTTAATTTTTTATAATTTATTAAAAACCTCATCATTATTGCAAAATATAAAATTATATTGAATGAAATCATGAACAATAAGCGTTTATTAAGTTTTAATTAAATTTTTCCTTTTTTGACGTACGTACGTACCAACAAAATAGCGAAACAATTGTCCGATCGAATTAATCCACAAAGAATCCTTTTTTTCACATTCAATTGACTTCCATGGCAACAATCGGCAAAGGATGAATGGATGGTAGGATAATGCATTTAATTCAACTGATGAAGGGTAAAAAACACACAAACAGCTCTTATTTGGGTCATTTATTTTTGAATGTTTATTTGGAGCCGGCTATAAATATGCCATCGTCGAGGAAGAAGAGGAAATACAAATAAAAATACGAAATAGTGAATAGCCAATATACGTACATACGTCACAATGGGAAGTCCTGGCGGCAGAAACGGCCTAATAAACATTGAAGTTTTATTCTTCTTCGGGTTTTTTGTTATGGTAGGTTGTTGCTGACTGCCCGCCTGTTTGAGATTAAATTTAATCAAATTTCTTCTTCAAAACGTGTTTGGAATTTATTCCGGTTTTTTTGGAGACCTTTTTTCTTCTCCGGCAAGAGTTCCTTTTTTGGTTTGTTGTCAAAGTTTTTTTTCGTTAATGGTTTGTTTGTGTTGGTCGGTTAGTTCTTTCAGATGCTATTGAATTAAGTTACCTCATCTTTGGTATTTGATTCCTCTGTTGTTTTTTGTTTTTTCTTCTACCTAATGTAAAAGTTAATAAAAACAAAATTTTTCAGCAGGGTTTCTGAAAATATAAATTTACAAATTTTCTTTTCATATTATTATTTTTGTTGTTGTTGCTATAGAGAGCTTTAAAGGCATTTCCTTCCTTTTACTTAATATTCATCTTAATGAAGAATAATCATAATACGTTCTGTCCGCAATTGGAAGATTCAAACAAAAAGGAAGTTAATTTCCAAAAACTAGTGCCAAATTGAAATCTGTTAGCCATGTTATTCTATCTCCCTCACACACCCTGTATTCCTCCAATTGACAAAAGCAAAAATTTATCACTGCATTCGCATTCGAGGTAAGGCATGGTACCATTCGCCTGGCAAGGCATGGTAAACCAATTTTTAAAAACAACTCAAGTAGATTGAAATTTGCCATGCAACATTTACGAGAAAATGCCACAGAATTCAAAAAGGTCATAGCTAAAAATTTTCATTTTCTTCTCTTTTTGATTTATAATACTTTTCCTAGAATGAATTTCGGGGCGGCACAGTGGGGGCCATTTAAATAATTGCAAATAAAAAATTAATAAAATTTATTTGCTCTGCAATTTCTTATAAATAAATCGAATTTCCACATTTCGATTTCCAAATTAAATTTACAATTAAATGAAAGTCAATACAAAATTACAATTTGGCCTTGTATTTTTTCTATAACTCAGGGGCTGTTACCTGCATTGAAGCGAAATGTTGAAAATGTATTAAAATTGGGTTCTTATGTTCTGTTGTTGTGGGTGGTATTTTGTTGCACTGGAAATCTTTTGGCAAAATGCCTGCCAAACAAATTAGCAACAACTGGCTTGAAATTCAAGCCGATCAATATACTTATGTACACGGTTTCAACACAAATGCCAAAAATACTGCATAATGTGCATTAAGAAGGGCAAATTTATGAATGAATTGAATTGCTTTGTTGTATTTAATAATAAAATTACAATTTCAATGCAGAGTTGCTAAGTGGAAGTATTTTTGCAAGTCTTCTATTCTAGAGGCCTGTGTTACTGCTGAAGATATATGAGAATGTAATGAATTCGAAATATAACTTTAAAGACGATTTATGCATGTCCCTCCATTCATGTATTATTTTAAACAAGTTACATCCCACCATTATGATCCGAACGGGATGAAATTTGCAAAAAATCCATCCAATTGGGATGAAATTTTATTTGCACATAGACGAGTCCTATTGACATTGGTCAAAATCGGTTCAGATTTATATATAGATCCCATATATGTTTCTTTATTTACACTTTATTTTGCATTAAGTATTGATTAGATTCTAGAATGATGTATCCTCTTCTTGTCCGGTCATGTTTTTTTTTTAATTTCTAAAAAAATGTTCAAACGCTTCAGTCGTCAACAAAAATTATGACGAAAAAATCTTCGACATCGTCGTCGTCATCCATTGTTACGGAATACCAAAAATGTTTCAATAGTTATCGATAAATGTCGACAACGACATAGGGAATACCAATTTGCAAAAGACGACTCTCTTCGACGTCGTTTCGTGTCGACGACGACATACGGAATATGGGTGATTAGTTCTTTAGTCCACTTCGCCTATAGTCCATTTTCGTTTAAAGTCCAAATTTTCTGTGCATGCAAAACTAACATTTCACATATAGTAAAATCGGCCGAAACTGTATATAGGAGCTATATTATTGTCTGATGGCTCCAGAGGACGCAATCATGACCCGACCATCAATAAATTTTACGCAGGAAAGGGGATCTGTCCAAAGAATGAGCATGACTGTTTTGATAAAGATCAGTCAATATTTAGCGGGTCAAATGAGCTCAGACTTTTGTGTTAAAAATTACAAAATGTGTATTCTATGGCATATATATATATATATATATATTTGCTCCTGAATGACATAGATCATAGAAGTTGACTATATATACAAGAAACGTGGATGATCTTTAAATTGATACCAATTATATGTATGTTGTATGTTCTCGAATTTGGAAGTTATAACTAAATATTTACAGGGAACTACATATTCTGATATTGCTTGTATTAATATTATCACAGTAGAGGGCGTATATTTCGCGCCGATCGCTATGAAACTTAACCTTAACCAGGGATGGTCCATGTGAGGAATTTTTAGGTTTTCGACTGTCAAAAAGGTGTAAACGTCGAAAACGTCATATACCTGTATAAAATGTAATAAATGTAGTAAACGTCATTTATTTCAATATTATCAGCATATACAGTTTTTTCAAAAATATATATTTTATTTTTACATATATCTGACTATTCCATACTAGAACTGATACAAATTTCTAAATTTTTTTTGAAAAGAAAATTTTGA
The DNA here is from genome assembly GCF_032173495.1 of Musca vetustissima. Taxonomy (NCBI): domain Eukaryota; kingdom Metazoa; phylum Arthropoda; class Insecta; order Diptera; family Muscidae; genus Musca; species Musca vetustissima. The sequence goes on from NW_026887200.1 coordinate 24,203, forward strand.
AATTTTATACTAATTTGAGTAAAGCATGCGTAATTTCCAAATTGATTAAGGGACCCCCCATTCTCGGGGTCAAAATTTTTGTTGATTTAATTCCAATCTACACTAATTCAAGAATGTCCCTGCAAAATTTCAAGTAAAAATCTCAAGAACTCTTGAAGATATAGCCGATTTATTGTGTCAGCATCAAGTGACGACTGAAGGGTTTCCTAAACTTTAAACGCGTTTTTCTCTAAACATTTTTATGCGAATGGAGGGCACGATAACTCATAAACTAATAACCCAATCGATTTCAAATTGTTACACGTTTCTCTGTGAGTGTATAGCTATCGTATGAACTAGGATAAAGCCAATCGGTGAAGATCTTCCTTATTTTTTAACTTGGTTTTTGGTAAAAAATCGGCGATTTTCCAAAAATATTTTTTCAAAGGTCCGCCATTTTGTTAATTTTAGAGAGAAAGTCAATAAAATAATAATTTTCGGATTCCGATGTTCCAGTGAGGAGTTATCATGCCCGCCATCAAAAATAAGGACTTTTCTTTGATCACAAAAACAACAACAAAACAACAACAACAGGGTTTAAAATGCAGCATCAAAAAATATTAGCATTAGTCTTACAGAGCTACTGCTAAAAAATATTGACATTATGACTAAATCAGCAAACGGCTAGCTTTTTTAGTTCGTAGCATCCGTGCTAAGCACGTATTGCACATGCGAGCTTTTTTTGTTATGACTAATCGGCAGTACGACTACATATTCATATTTCGCTGCCGACGAATAATCAGCCGAGGGTTGTTTTTATGTTTGTGTGTTGCCAACGCAGAATTAGAAAAACGGCATTTCATTTTGTGCGTTTTTATTTAACCCTGCTACTACGTTGGGGTCTTTTGATGACCCAAATCGTATTAATCATCATGTTACTTCATACTGGTGGATTATAATTAAAAGTTCTTACTACTCAGTGCATGAATTGTCGAGATGCACTTAATTCGTTTATTTTTATTAACATTTTATGTTTAGAAGACTTTTTATTGCAAGTAGCTACACATAACATGTTGGGGTCATTTTATGACCCCGTATATAAAATTATGCGTAAGTAATAAAATATGTTCAAAAAATTTGTTTTTTTTTGCGTTTGCCTTACACTATTTTCGTTATTTACATGATAGCGAAACAAACCAAAAGACGATTGGCAATTACAGTTATATTTATGACATTCAATAATGACAAATCAGTCGTGTTGAAGTTATTTTTTAGTTCTATGCTAAATTTTATAGTGATCAGTTACATTTGTAAGTCTAATATTGAAAAATCATTGGGGTAAAACATGGAGTCTAGTCATACCGTAAGTATATTATACATTTTCCAAATTCATAATTTATGTACGACAATTTTTATTTCGTGAATATAATGCCAGAGAGAACAAATGAGTGAGCATGAAATGGAAGAACTCTTGAGTGGCATTGAAGATGAAGCAAGTGATGACTTCGATCCTAACTATGTAATTGAGGAAGAGGAATGTTTATCTTCAGAGCAATCAATTTCGAGTGATATAGGATCCAGCAGTTCATCAGCCGTAAATAATGGCACTGAATTTTTTGACAAGGATAGGAAGATAAAGTGGAGTACAGTTCCTCCATCACAACGTCTAAGTCGTGCACCCAGTGAAAATATTCTTCACACAAAACCTGGAGTGACTGCTTATGCTATTCATCGAATTTCTAAAATTCGTGATGCCTTTGATTTATGTCTAACCGAAGCTATGAAAAGGGAAATAATTCACTATAGTAACTTGGAAGGAAATTCTATTTTCGAACATTTTGAAGATATAGATGATTTTGAGTTCGATGCTTACTTGGGACTTCTTATACTCATTGGTATTTGTGTTCAATTTGTGTTGTCTATTATAATTGTATAATGGATATATTATTCTTTTAGGAGTCTACAGGTCATACGGAGAAAGTTTGAACTCTCTGTGGGATGAATTTCATGGGCGCCCTTTTTTGAGAGCAATCATGTCTTTGGAACGATTTAGCAATATTTCACGCGTTCTTGCATTTGACGATAGACAAAGAAGAAGATCAGCACAAAGAGGAGATAAACTTGCGCCTATTCGAAACTTTTATGAACAATGGACTCAAAACTTGCAACTGCTTTACGTTCCAAACGCTAATATAACGGTTGATGAACAGCTTATTCCTTTCAGAGGTAGATGCCCATTCAATGTATATATTCCAAGTAAGCCCGGGAAATATGGCATGAAAGCCTGGATAGCAGCCGATTCTGATACTGCATTTTGCTTACAATTCCAAATTTACTTGGGCAAATTGGGAGACAATGCTGAAAGGAATCAAGGAGAACGCGTTGTTCTAGACTTGGTTACCCAATATCGTGGACGCAATGTGACAACCGACAATTTTTTTACAAGTCATAAACTTGCAATAGAACTGCTAAAGCATAAAATTACTATTGTTGGCACAGTCAGAAAAAATAAACGCTTTTTACCGGATCATGCTACAACACAACAATTGCGTAAGCTTCCAGTACATTCAAGTAAATTTTTTTTCCATGAAAAAGAAACGATTGTTTTGTATATACCTAAAAAATACAAAATGGTTTATTTGCTTAGCACTCTTCACCATAACAGCAAAATTTTGGAAAATCATCCAAAAAAAAAAATACCGGAAATAATTGAATATTACAACTCGACAAAAGGAGGAGTCGACACTTTGGACCAAATGGTTCGTACATACTCATGCAAAAGAAAAACCAATCGGTGGCCAGTTGCTCTGTTCTCTAATTTAGTAGATATTTCTGCTCTCAACGCATTTATAATGTGGACCGAAATAAATCCTGAATGGCAAAGAAATAAATTGCACAAAAGGCGCCTATTTTTAGAGCAACTTGGTGAAGCTTTAGCTCATGACCACATCAAAAGACGTTGTCGACTTCCCCGCGCAGAAGCCTCTGCAACTATAGTACAAAGAATTCGAGAAGAATCACCATCTACGAGTTCGCCTTCTCCAGAACGACAACGCCTTAGTAACCGGAAAAGGTGTAAATTTTGTCCATCGAGGAAGGAACGAAAAACGTTCACTGAGTGCATAACTTGCAAAAAACCAGTATGTCCGTCTCACCGACAAACAATTACTGCAACAAAGACATATTGCAAAAATCACAAGCCTTAAAAAAACTTTTTTAAATTAACATATTTAAATTTTATCAATAAAAAAGTGGGGGTCAAAATATGACCCCAACGCAAACTGTCAATAATAGTACTAAAAACTAAATAATATATTAAATTAAACTCTTTAGCAAGTATTACTAATTGTCTTTGTTCGAAAAAATGAAATTATCATAATCGCCATTTTTAATTATCTCATTTAATTTATAAAATTTCAATGGGCAACACTGAACTCGAAAAATGCTCGGGTTTTGTTTGCTAAAAATCTTGCTAAGCAGCCACAGTCAAGGTGCTTAGTCTTCATTGTAAGCTTTGGTTGTTAGTCGCGTTGACAATTATGTTGTAGTTGTTCATTGCTATTTTGTAGCTGCTGACAAGATCAAGAAGCTTTAGTTTTGCTTGCTAAAATTATTCGTAATGTATTGCTATTTGTTGCAGTTGTGCTTGGCTGTGCTGCATAGTTTGAGGATGAATTTAGTTAGCAGTGCGCCAATTTTCTGTGTTTTTGCTATTTTGGCGTTAGCATTTTAAACCCTGAACAACAATAATTTTTTGTAAATTATTTTTCTTCCTTTTTAAATCTTCAAATATATATGAGCAAAGTTACAAACCTTAACAAGCATTGGTATTCATTTACCAGCCCATTTAAAATCTTAAAAATAAAAAATCGAGAATGGGGTGTTCCCTTAATGGAAATAGCTATTTTGTCAAAACCCGAATGGATTTGGGTAGGTTTCCGACGTATGTATTATACGTCGGAAATGTATGTCATTTACGTCACTGTTTCTGACAGGCCATCTCTGACCTTAACCTGTTAAATACCAAAATTATAAACCGAACATCACACATTTTGTACGGGAAAAGGGATCTGGCGAATTAAATAGAATTACTGTTTTGATAATGAACGTTATTTTCCAGGTTTGCCAAAGCGACTATTTTCTGTTATTAGATCTCAAAAGAATATTCTTTGGAAAATTTTTCGATTTTCAGTTTCAAACAAATTAATTTTGTTTTTACTGGAATTTGGTGGTTTGGGTTCTTATTGGGTAACAAATCTACCAATTACAAACTATAAATATAGCACCACTTTTTCTTGTAGCCCCACAAAACGGTTTCAGTATTTTAGGGATTCTGAGAGCATTTTCGACCGAATTATGTGTTGTTATTTATAAATGAATAAATGAACCTATACATTTTGTCGGGTAACCCCTATTGGTACCCCCATTTTGGGGTTTTTGAGAGCGTTTCCCAACCCAATTTCCTGTTATTTGTAGCATTGGGTTCTTCCACTAAGAATTATAAATATAGGTCCACTTTTTTCGGTAGCCCTCACATAAAGGTACCCCAAAATGTCGGTATTTTGAGCGCGTTGTTAACCGAATTCGCTGTCATTTGGTGAAGAAAAATATTGAGATATAAAACTATATTTTAATATAAGGTTTGAAATTAAGCTATATCGGTCTTTAATTATGCAAATCCTCTCATGTAATGAAAACATCAAATATTCGCTAATTTCTACACAATGTAATCAATATTAATCCCGCTTTAGGTATAGCCTCAAGTAACATTGCCCTCTACCACCACCACCCACCCTACTATGCGTTATCAATATCGGTCCAAGTTTTTGGGTTTGGGGATTTTTTGAAAATCCCCATTAAAATTGCTGAAATATGTATTAGTGTACATTATGGTTTACAATAATCGATTGGTACAATTGTCGATAAAAGTCCACTTTTTGGTATGTTCCCTATATTTACATTTCAAGTAACTGTCAGTATTCCTATTTTGGAGGGTATCCAAAATTCGGCCCGGTCGCACTCAACGCTTTTTCACTTTTTTACAAAATGTTCCTCTAACTTTTTTATTTCTGCAAAGTGCATATTGAGGAATATATTCCAGACTGGTTTCCTCTTTTTATATTTAGGAGGATCGGGTACACAAATGGACTGATATTTTTAATTATTCGATTTTATTATAATTTTAACTCTATTTTTTATTTTTAAGATTTTAAATGAGCTGGTAAATAAATACCAATGCATGTTAAGGTTTTTAACTTTGCACATATATTTCCAGGTTTAAAAAGGAAGAAAAACAATTTACAAAAAATGTTTGTTGTTGTTTTTTGTTATCAAAGAAATGTCCTTATTTTTGATGGCGGGCATGATAACACCTCACTGGAACATCGGAATCCGAAAATTCCAACGGCGTTAGAAAGAGTGCATGTCTGGCTCTCGTATGAACTAGGATTATTGACTTCGTTCTAAAATTAACGGAAAATTAATGGCGGATCAAAATAAAAAATTAATTTTTTTGAAACCGAGAATGGGTGGGGTCCCCTTAAACAATCGTATATTTTTAAATTAAATCTAACAAAAATATAATTTCCTTATCGAATTGTTAAACTTAATTAATTTTATTATAAGGTATTCATGTTCTCACCAAACACACAAATTAATTCCAATTCTTCATCTTTTTTCCTATTTTCATGTCATTCACTCAGCCATGTGGCAATCAATGGAAATCCACTTGCCATGTTGTCGACGCCGTTTTCCCAAACAGCTCAAATCTAATGGTACAAAACAACGACACCACGGTGTAAATAACAAGGATAACAACAACCACATCAGTGATTTAAAAAATCATCAGGCAAAACATTATCACCACAATCGATGCCAAATTTCGAATTACTGTTCTGCTGATTATCATTTAAAATGTGGTTTCTGTTGTCGTCGTCCTTGTATCATTAAGTGTTTAAAATCTCAAACGTCAATACCGCAGACGAAGCTCCCATTAGACGTTTTCGAGCAACAGCTAATGCCCAGGTGGCATATTGGTGGTGGCCACCACAAATCCCTTATGAGCAGCATCGAGGGTAGTGATAGCGTGGATAATAGCATAAACACCGCCACAGCTGCCAATAACAGAATCAGCATTGATAAGAAGTACAAGAACAAGCGCCAATTTTGGCTCCCGCTGGCACCCGAAATAAGCTCGCCTTCGAATAATTCGCAAAACACCACAACAACCACCATAGCAGCTTGCTAAACAGCAGTATCAATTAGGACATTAGCCTTGATAGCGTATTTTTAATGAATTCTGGTGTTTAGTTTGTGAGAAAAAAATAAATCTGCAGGATAAGAGAAAAAGAGACTTCCAAAAAATCCCATAAAACCAGAGGGGAGATACAAACAAGCTCCCTTGGTTGGAAAACAAGTCACAAAATATTTTGTTTGTGAATGATTAAACAGTTTTTTTTAACTCAAATCGACAAATCGTTTGGAATAACTCAATTTGTGTTGGAAAACCACTGAGTTTCCCCGCAAAAAAAAAAAAAACAACAACAACCAAAATCCAACCCTACCCCCCACATCTAAGAGACTGAGGGTGTTGTTGAGTTTTTGTTCGACCACCGAAATGATGACACCCACAACACCACCTCCATCGTCGTTGATGACAACAACCCTGGCAACAGCCAGCAACACTTTGTTAACATCCTTAATAAACATGGCAAATATAACAAGTTCCTCCTCACCCGATTCCGCCGCCATGCAGACTGGCCTCAATTCCAGTGGCAGTAATGTCGTCTTCAGTAGTGGTGGCAGTAGCGCCAGCATCCTTCGACGCCATAGTGGGAGCGGGAGTTACCACCATCAGCAGCAGCAACAGCATCACAAACATCTGCCGCCACATCAGTCTTCGTCGCCCCACCACAATCTCATACACATTGCCGAGGATACCAATTCGAAATATTTAAATTTTGTGGCCAATGGTCTGTTGGATAGCAGAGGTGTTGTTCCGGCTGCTGCCGCCATCGGTGGCGGCTCTGGCAGTGCCCTGGAAATTGGCCACATGGACGACCCATTTAGTATAAGTAATTTTGGCAATATCGGTGGTCCGAGCGATGGCGGCGGTGTCGTTAGTCCAGTTTTTGTGGCCAGCCTTGGCACCGACATCACCGGCAGCGGTAGTGGCGGTGGCAGCAGTTCAGTAGTTCCTATCGATGCCCTCAGCGAGTCGCATTTAACATTTGTCATCGTCAAATGTTTTATTATCGGTTTCATCATACTCGCTGCCATACTTGGCAACATGCTGGTTATTGTATCCGTCATGCGACACAGGAAATTGCGGTAAGTTGTCATGGTGCACCAGCACCACTACAGTTTCGCTTGTTACCAAAAAATATATATTTGTATCTTTATGTAGTTTCTTTTTTTATTTTCTTGTTTATGATTCCATTTCATTGTTTGTGTCATACGTCTGTGTGTGTGTCTGCATGTGGCAATGAATGTTTTTAATGATATGTCAAGTTTTGTGGGAGAATTTTGTTTGTAACCACTGGAAACATTATTTCTGAAAAATAATAGAATTTTGAAGGGAAATTAAAAAAAACGGTAGATTTCGTTAGGAAATTATTTTTCTTACGAAAATATGATTATCTTGCTCTAAGGATATATCTACCACAGTAATCAGCTTACGATTTGTTTCCCTTGGGTTGTAGTTAGATGCACTATAGGTCGTATAAGTGTTCGCATTGAATAATTCTAATACGTATACGCAACATGTGCGAATTGAGTTATGAACAGAGTTCAGTTGTTTAGTCTTGTATGTGTGTATGTATTGCATGTATTATCTTCAGATTCGCTTCAGATTTAGGTATCGCTCGTCGTCCGTTTGACTTAAATGGTGCACAAAGCTTCAAAGGTTTGCTCAATAGAGACCACATTTTGCATATCGTAATGAACTGTATTTACACAAGTTTGGTTGAAATCGGTTCAGATTTAGATATAGCTCCTGCTAGTTTTAAATGACATCTCCAAATAAAGATATGTTTTCACCCAAAATTCCCAAAAACGTTTTTATCATCCCCAAGTAAGCCCCTATAATAACAAATACTGTTATATTAATTGTCTTTGAATTTTTTCCAAGAGTATTTTTTCATCTTACTCGGCCAGTTGCTGTTGCTTGTGCATCTTCCCGTGTGAGATTAGTGGTATGAGCATTCCATAAATTATATGGTCGTATTTCTTTTTTGAAAAAACAAAAAATTATCTTTTTTTTATGGTTTATTGTCAGTTACGTCTTTTTAACATAATTTTTTATACCCTTAGTTTTATGCCTCATCAAAGTATTTACAATAGACTCGATGTTTCTTTGGACCAAAAATGTCCGACGGTCTATCTGGTCGGCTGTGCGCACGATAACTCTCGAAGGGAGTATCCGATTTTACCCAAACTTTGCACATCGTAATATTTCTAACAAAACTTAGTTCTCCAAATGGTAAAAATTGTGCTAAAAACTAATTTTATAATATCATGCGAACGGACTATTCGAGTTGAACCAATTTTACCAAGACTACATCAAGTTCCAATATGATCCACTGCTTTTGATACCTCCCCCACAAAGTATAAAACTTTTCAATATATATAAATCCAATATCAGGCCAAAGGAATGTCCGATTTGAACCAAAATTTGCATAATCTATTTTTTACCAGGCTTAGGTCATATCCGAAGAAGGTCACAAATAAAATGGTCACAAATAAAAAAAAATAGCTGGCTTGTGACAGAACTTTCGTTCCATAAGCCGAGCTTAAAAAACGCTTTCAAGGCGCGTCGGTCTTTTGCGCAGTTTTTCCAATATTAAAGACCATATTCGCAATGTTGTCTTCCACATGGCTTTTCCATCTTATTCGTGGCTTTTCCCTTCTGCGTTAACCATCTGCTGGTTCGCTTTTATATGCCTTCTGGGCTGGGGCATCTTCATCCATTTTCACCTAGCCAACGTAGTCGCTGCAGCTCAATACGTCTAACAATGTCGATGTCCGAGAATAGCAGGAACAACTCATGGTACATTCGACGTCGATATTCACCGTCAACGCAGATCGGCCCATAGATCTTTCGGAGAATTTTTTCTCCAACACTCCAAGAGCTGCCTCACCTGCTTGCGTAAGTACCCATGCTTTAGATCCATATAACAGCACGGGTAGTATAAAGCGTTTTGTAGAGTGTGAGTTTGGTCTGGCGGGATGTGGCCTTGCTTTTCAGTAGCTTGCTCAGACCATAGTAACATCTATTGGCCAACACTATCCTTCTCTGAATTTCAAAACTGATGTCATTCGTTTTATTTATGGCGGTACCAAGGTATATAACATTTTTGACTACCTCGAAACTGTACTTCTCAAGTTCCACAGATCCACTTTGGCACACTGATTGTTCGAAAGCCTGTACTAGGCGATTAGAATGTCTTTACCAAGCCTAGATCAAGTCGGATGGTGGGACCGGTCGGTCCTCTTCTTTTGGAACCTACCCCACAAAGGGTAAATATTTTATAATTTTGTAAATTTTATTTGAAGCGAATTGAATAACCGATTTAATCGACATTAAATCCGAAACCTCTGTGATAAAAATGTATAAATGTGTAATAAAAGCTGTGTATAATTCCGAAGACCTCCGCAAGCCATATATAGGGTATATATCTGTCGGCAACACCGACTGACACTTTTTACTTGTTCTGAAACAAAAAGACGTAACTACAATACTTTTTGGACGCCAAAGTGCACCAGTAATTATCCGATTGAAACGAAATTTTGTGAAATTTTAATTCTGTAGGGATGATATGAACAACGCCGAAAGGTTTGTGTCAAGTTGTATTCAAATCGGTGCAAATTTATTTCTATATTTCTCATACATACTTTTTTTCGATTTCAGCTTCGGCGCTTTTTAGAGCTCTATATCTCAGTAGTTATTCAAGAGATACAAACATTTTCTGAGACTAAATTCATATTTTTCTGAGACTTTCACAGCCAAAGGCGTGGATGTTTTGAAATATTTTTCTGAGACTATCAGAGCCAAAGCCGTGGATGTTTTAAAATATTTTTATGAGACTATCTGAGCCAAAGGCGTGGATATTTTAAAATATTTTTATGAGACTATCAGATCCAAAAAATGTGTTTAGAGACAACAAAGCCTAATTTTTTAAGTAGCATTTAAATTTCATGACCTAATGTCTTGAAAACTTTAGCATCACTTTTCTATATACCGTTGGAAAGAGCATTGAATGGGCTTTCTGATGTATCAGTTTTGACCCTAAATATATTGAAAATATCAATATATGGTCCCTAACGACAGAACCTACTGTACGAAAACGGGTGGGAGTATGCCACATTTCATATACCGTTGGAAAGAGCATTGAAAGGGATTTCCAACGGTGTATGTACATTTAGGGCCATAACCGATATTCTTTATGGTACTCTTTGCGACTACCAAACATCGTTCCCCATTATTCTCTAAAAAATCCAAGTCCATTAAAGTTGGATTTTCCTTAGTTTTATGGGTCGATTACGGATGGTAACCATAGTTTAGTGGCGTTTCCAGTTGCCAAATTTGAATTATGAAGGGCAACTGTTGTCAACTTCAATTGCTTCAAATAGAATTTTTCGGCAACCATTTATTTCTGGTTGCTGTTTATAATAACTGAACTTTGTAGGCTTCCCATAATGACTAATATTACTACAAAAGAAAAATTTGAGGTCCTTATTGCCCGGATGGAAGCTCACCCAAATGTAGCACGCGGCGTGCGGACTTTTGCTCAAACCAAATCCACTATTGATGATGTGTGGAAGACCTTAACTACTATGGCCCACCAACGCGCATTCCAAATGAATGGCAGAAAGTGGCGAACATCTTCTTTTAGGTTCATGATATGTAGGTGTGTTCATCAATACATCCGACAACACCCTGGAACTTTGTTTTCGAATAAAAAAATTTATTCTTCCCTTTTTCCTCCTCCGTTAATTTGGATACAATCCAAATTTTACCAAATCCATGCCAAGGTTGAAGTCATTCCTATGGGACTTTTGAAAACTTCCCTCCACAAAAAGCATCAGAGCTGCACACATTGTTAAGAGTGGAGGAATTGCTGTTGACCGCCAGTCTTTTCGGAAATCAGGGTTTAAGGCTTCATCTATGTACACAACACATCTTTTGGTAGTCGAAAATACGCCTTGAAGCTATTATGAGCAGTTGATTGAACATTTCTCTAAACGTCAGCATCTACTCTCTCTTAAATGCCTTCTAATAAATTACACACCTTGAACATAATTTTCATCATCAAAAAATAGTTCCACTGAACTTATCATCACATATAATTAGTTTTTCTGAAATATTTTATTCATTTTTTTTTTTGTTTGTTTACAATATTTCTAGTTGTAGAAATGTCAAAACAGTATTATCGACAGCAACTGGGAAAAGTTGGTATTCATAATGTTAAGTTTTATTTCAATTGCGTTGCCAGTTAAACTCGCAACTGGAGTTTGGTTGCTTTCCATAATGGACCCATTAATGTTTTCAATGTATATAAATTCAATATCTTGCAAAACCTTTTATCTTTACCAAGTCTACATAAAGTCCGATGATGGGAGCCATCAGCCCTCTCCTTCTGGTACCTCCCTCACAAATGGTAAATATTTTATATACTTGTAAATTTAATTTGGAGCCAATTTTATAGCTGATTTGATAAACATTAAAACCGAAACCAAAACCAAGCAAAGACAACCTAATATGTTAACAAAACATGTATACAGAGTCGGATCATCGGTCCGCTCCTGTGTTATATATTTGTGACATATATTTTTTCTTAATTCAATATCAAAAAATTAAATGTCCGATTTGATTTAAGCTTTGTAAATCGTAATATTATCTACTACTTCTATTGGTCAATTTGGTGTGGTCTAAACATGGCAGACCTTAATATTTATCATAAATATAGATTACGTGTAATTATCGGATTTATAGGTTCATGATATGTGGTAACTCCCAAACAAACTACTACTACTTTTAAAGAATTATAAGTTTTACCACAAATTCTCCAACATGGCACTATTTTTTAATTCCCTAGATCCCTGCAAACCATGAGCTGAGGGTATATATTTGTTGACAACACCAAACAGTAAAATGGTGTGTGGGCATAATATGATGTCTTCTACCTCAAAAACACTAGTTTCAGTATAGCCCCATATAACGGTACTACCCAATACTCGAAATGAATTGACTGTAATTTGGTATTTTGGATTCTCATTGTGTGGTACGTCTCCTTCCAAAAAATGATTAATATTGACCCATGTTTCAGGGTGTCCCCCCATAAAACGGGATCTTCCAGTGTTGCATATTTTGGAGACAGAATATGAAACGTTTTCCAACCAATTTGGCTGTAATTTTGTATTTTGTGTTTTCATTGTATATCACATTTCCGTACTAAAAATTTTTAACATTGACCCATGTTTAAAGGTACCCCCTAATTTGGAGATTTTTATGACGTTTTTCAGTCAAATTGGCTCTGAATTATAATTTTGGATTATAATAGCGGTACCACCACATCTCCGCACTAATATTTGCTAATATTGACCCAAGTCGGTATTTAAAAAAAATTACACGTTTTTTAACCGAATTGGTTGTAATTTGGTATTTTTTATTCTCATTGGCTGTTAAATCTCAATAAAAATATCAATATTCATATCCGTTTTATTATAGCCCCATATAACGGTAGCTCCACCATTAGATATTTAGAGAATTTCAATTATCTTTTTCTTACGCATGTTTAGGTCCTATCATAACATGAATTTTTGCCTAGAAGCCCCCTTTTTTTGGGGGGAGGGGTGTGTTTTCACGTCACGCCCACATCTTCCAATATTTTTGTTGGTTAGTTGGATTTTGTTGGTTTCTTTTCATAGAAAATTTCCCAATTTCAGAATAAACTTACTAGAAAAGGTTGTTCTACATTATCTATGCAAACGCGGGTTCTTAGATGCAAAAAGGTTTTCTCGATGAAATATAAATCCATGTATTTATATAGTACACTCCCCACATTTTTAATCAATGTGACGATTTTTTTTTCCAATTTAAGGATGAAATACCTCTTGATAAAAGATATAAAGGTCCCATTCGATATTCAGTACATAGAAGCTCCTATCCTAATTTAATTTAAATATTTTATTACCAAAACTGGGCAAGCATTTCGCTAATAAACTTTGAAAACTAATTTCAATTACAAATTATTCTAAATTCATTTTCTTGCAATCAATTGAAACATTTGTTTGTCATGCCTTCCAAGGCTTCATTATCATTGAATTGGAAAAGTCGACTTTGTCAAATTTCAATTAAAAAACTTTGATATTACAATGAGAAAAATAAATTTCATTTTTGACATTGACAACAAGTTATTCATAATTGCTATACAAAATATTGTATGACATAAATTTAAAATATAGATAATTCGGAGGGAGGAAGCATTGAGTATTTTCTATTTTAAAAAAACAAATACCAAAATATGCAGCAATATCATTAATAACAATTCCAACAGGATTATATACTCGCAATTTAAATATTTTCGGAAATAAAATCCCTTGATAGTCGTTCATTATTTGAACGACCATAGGCAATTTTGTGTGAAAATTGAGGAGCATCAATTTGTATGTCTCCTATCGATTACATGCAAACCTTCATCACTTAACTACCTACCTGCCTGCCAGAAGTGATAAGTTGGTGATGTCCCAAAAAAAATGTTACATTATAGCACTTCAATGATGATGATGATGCCTTGGGTGGTTACACACGTTCAATTCTAATCAATCATTAGGTATTGCAATGTAGCAAAATGCCCTTCGGCCCTCTTGAATTATAATGACATTATTTTTGCGAAAATATTTTAAAATACCTTATTTTGAAAAATTACATAAAAAGAATTTAAAAAAGGACCACCATCATTTGATTGTAATAATGTGACAAGTGGGCACACAAGAATCGCTTTAATAAATTACTTTAATTTTTGCACCCAAAACCCAAAAAAGTATATATAAATATATATATAGCATGTCATTTTTATTCTAGTGATAAACATTTAACAAGGCATCGCCCAATTCCCCCTCCCTCTCATCAGATTTTGTGTTAGTGAAACTAAAACACAAAACAGCAACAAATCTCTTGAAGACAACTGAAATGGAATGAATTTGTCAAATGTTATTCATGTCGCAAAAAAGGTTCATTCGTTCGTTCGTTCAGTCAGTCAGTCTAACATGTAAACAAATAGTCAGACAGACAGAGAAACAGAAAAACAAACAACTAAATGAACAACCAAAATTAACATATCTATTTTTATTCGTGACATTTACGGACATAATTAATTGCTTAAATATACCTTAAGGGTACTTTGTTTGTTGTTGCCCCTGCTGCTTTGAGACCACTTGTGTATGGCCGTATTTTCACTTTAAATATTACTTCTTTAATGGAAATGCTTATCAAGTCCGTATTTTTGGGTTATTTAATGAGATTTTCACTACATTAAACTGATTAAATTTTGTAATCAATTATTTAACCTTTTAACGAGGACAAATGTGATATTTTATACATTTTATATTTTTAGTAGTTCGAGAAGCAGGATTCTATACGTGGTTCTATATAAATTTTGTTCTGCATAGAAGTTTTTATCCATGTAAGAACCCCTACATACTTCACTTAGCTGGCTTGTTACAGAACGGTTGTTCCATAAGAAGAGCTTAAAAAAAGATTTCCAAGCGCGTCGGTCTTGTGCGCATCTCCTCCAATTTGAAAGACCACGTTCCAAGATTTTTTTTTCTACTCGGCCTTTCCATTTGATTCGTGGCCTTCCCCTTCTACGGGAACCATCAGTAGACTCGCTTTTATATGCCTTTTGAGCTGGGGCATTATCATTCATTCGCTCAATATGGCCTAGCCATCGTAGTCGCTGCAGTTCAATACGTCTAACAATGTCGATGTGCGCAAATAAATTGTAAAGCTCGTGGTTCATTCGAAGCCGATATTCACCGTCGGCCCGTATATCTTTCGGAGTACTTTTCTTTCAAACACCCCAAAAGCTGTCTCATCTGCTTGCGC
Source organism: Musca vetustissima (assembly GCF_032173495.1). Classification (NCBI taxonomy): domain Eukaryota; kingdom Metazoa; phylum Arthropoda; class Insecta; order Diptera; family Muscidae; genus Musca; species Musca vetustissima. The sequence goes on from NW_026887200.1 coordinate 39,288, forward strand.
AAGTACCCATGCCTCAGATCCCTATAACAGCATGGGTAGTATCAGCGTCTTGTAAAGTGTGAGTTTGGTCTGGCGGGAGTTGGCCTTGTTTCTAAACAGCTTTCTTAGACCATAGTAGCATATGCAGGCCATCACAATCCTTCTCCGAATTTCAAAACTGATATCATTTTATTTTTGGTGTTTTACTCATTGGTAATATTTCCGGACTTCATTCTGACTCCTGTACATCTCGATTTGCTCACGCTCACTTTTTTCTTGTTCATTCTTCTTTTTTCTGAAAACACGTTTCTCCTCTCTCTCTCTCTCTCTCTCGTTTTCTCCCGATAATTCTCCATCACATTACGTGTTGCTACTGTCTGCAGGGTTGCCCTATACGCTGCGTTTTTCACATCAGTAGCATTACGACACTCCTGATCGTACCATGGGTTTCATGTAAGAACCCAGAATTCTAAAATACAGCCTCTTCGAAGGGAAAATGGGGTTAAAATCTTCAAAATGTCGTGAAAACCTGGAGCTATACCGAAATCGTCTAGAGAGTTGTTGTTGCTCATCTTCCCAAATCCCGAAATATTCACTTACCGATCTTTCAGTTGGAAAATGCAGCCGAAACGCATTGAAAATACGGAAAGTGGGCGGAACTTATATAGAGGCCATACTAAAACACGGTCCTATATTAATCATTTTCTGCATAGTTCCATGTCAGTCTTCAAAAACTCGAAATTTCAAATCGCAGACACTATGGCGAGAAAATGGAGAATGATTTTTTAATGGGGGCTATGTCAAAACATACACATATGTTGTTCACTTTCTGCTTAGATATATCCCAGTAATGTCAAATTAAAGATTTTCCATTGGATAAGTGGATCCGGTATAACCCATTTCCAATACCAAAAAAACCTAAATCGACGCAGATTTTTATTCAGCTTATTCATCATTTATAGATGTGGTCTCCGACATCTTCGAGTCGATTTTAAAATGTCGAAGGGAGTAACGGATTTGATTCGTAACATTTCTTCACAACAGTAATCACGTTAGATACCTCATTCTGGTATATCCCCCATTCGCTTCAATTTCTCTAAATTCCAAATGGGTTAATCAGACTACGACTACCCATTGCCGCAACTCTCTGCACCAAAACCAATGAGCGGAGCAGTATAGTCGGACGGGGCCGACCATATGATACCCTACACAACTTCCACGAAAATCTAATTTTCTATGGTTCGGTATTCTGAGCTTGGGCAATATTTAGCGATATTTGCACCCCTAGCTCTTCTAATTACTTGTCCAGACCCCCCTATAGTGGCCTATAGTATACAAGTAGCATTTTTTTTATTTGATGCTTTGGGATATGTTATTGCTAATGGTACTTATATATATTTATTTTAGTAACACCTATAATGTAAATAAAGGCTGGGAAGACAACTCAATTCAATTCGAATTAAGATTTTAGAATTAAAATTCAGGTTATGTTTTGCAATGTAATATATTATGTTTGGCCATGAAGGCTTTGTATTACAATATGAATAAATAAATAAATAAAATAAATAAATCGACTCATAAAAAGTTTCCGGGTCACTTCATCCCAATATCATTATCTGATCATCACCGAAAATTATATGCGTTGTCCATGACCATACCTGGATCCTCATGGAGAATTTCAAAGCGATCCGCGATATATTTCCGCCCTCTAGTGTGGTAATGGGTTACTAAATAATATATGAATACGTAAGGACCTGTAAATATTTAAGTGTAACTCCCACATCCGAGTACACACGACAATGCAATTGGTATCAATTTAATGTTAAACCACTCCTCTTGGATATACTATCAACTTCTCGGTTCTATGTCCCTCAGAAGTAAGTATATACGCCATAGAATACAAATTTTGTCATTTTCAACACAAAAGTCTGGGTCCATTTGACCCGTTAAATATTGACCAATCTTTATCAAAACAGGCATGCTTATTCTTTGGCCTGATCCCCTTCTCCATGCAAAAATTCGCGGTGTTTGGGCCATAATTGCGGCCTCTGGAGCAACCAGAAAAACCGACAAAAATAAAGTTTTTGGTCCATTTCATCACCAAAATATTAACCGATCTTTTCCAAAAACAATAGGGGTCTTCATTAGCCAGAACCCGTCCTACATGCAAATTTTCTATCAATTTTAAATCGGTTTGATAACAGAAATCCGGAAATAGGGTGTATTGTAGTGTTGTATCAGTGATTCAATATAGTAAATACACATAATTATTTACCCAATTACCCGAGTATTTACCCACTGTCCATCTCTAATCATGGCGCATAATTACTTTGCTCAAATGGCGCGTTACTTCATTATTGATTTCCCTTTTTAAGGACAATCCCACACGGCCGCCTGGCTTTCTCCCAATCAAAACAGGATAAATCTAATTGATTATGTGGTGATAGACGAAGGCATTCATCCAATGTTTTTGACGTTCGACCGATCCGAACAGCGAATATCGATTCGGATCATTACCTTGTAGCAGCTAAGGTTGGTACTAGTCTTAATGTAGCAGCAAGCGAAAAGATGTAAATTCAACAGTAGCAGAAACATAGTCCGCTCAACTTACCCACCTGTTTGAAGAAAACACTCCTTATTCCGATAATAACATAGAAAAACAATTGCACAGAATTGCTCAAAGCAACACTTGGTTACCAAAGACCACCATCAAAAAACCCATGGTACGATCGGGAGTGTCGTAATGGTACAGATGTGAAAACAGCAGGTCAATCCGTAGCAACATGCGATGAAGCTACCGGGAGAAAAAGAAGAGAGGAGAAACGTATTTTCAGAAAAAATAAGAAGAATGACGTGAGAACAAGATGAACTTAAACAAACATCAAACCGAAGGCACATCCTCCTGTGGAGATAAAGATGGAAACCTGGTGACCTGTATCTGTCACCAGAGAGTGTTGAAAACCTTTAATAAACATTTTGCAAAGCTTCTGGTATCAAATAGTAACGGTGAAGAAAATACCCCAGAACCAAAAAGGGATGACGGTATAGATTGCATACCACATAGTCAAGATGTAGTCAGAAGATGAGACTGAAGAGTAATAAAGCAGCAGGTGAACAGAAATGACACTCTGTACACCAAACAACACATGTTGCTCGCCTACGCTGATGGCATGGACATAATGGGTCGGACATTGCGAGCGGTAACAGCCACCTTTTAACAAATTGAGAAGGAGTCAGCCAAAGTGGGTCTGGCAGTAAACGGCGAGAGGACCTAGTATCAACGCGCAAGACGTCCAGTAGACTCGGACCAACTGTGTCACTTGAGAACTACAGCTTCGAGGTAGTTAACTATTTTATACACCTCGGTAGCGCTATAAATAAAACTAATAACATCAGCTTTGAAATCCTGAGAAAAATAGAGTTTCCCAACAGATCCTACTTTAGAAACAACGCCACCTACCGCTAGACCAAAAACACGCTCCACAAGACGCTGACACTACCCGTGCTGTTATGTGGACCTGAAGCATGGGTGCTTGCGCAAGTAGATGAGGCAGCTCTTGGAGTGTTCGAGAGAAAAGTTCGCCGAAACATCTATGGGCCGATCTGCGTTGACGGTGAATATCGCCGTCGAAGGAACAGGAATTGTACCATCTATTCTCGCACATCGACATTGTTAGACGTATTCTGCTGCAGGGACTACGTTGACTATGTCATGTTGTGACCACATGCCCCAGTGCAATAGGTATATAAAAGTGAATTCGATGGAAAGATCATGTGAAGGCAACATATCCGAACATGGCCCTTCAAAAGAGAAGAGTTGCGCAAAAGACCGACGCGTCTAGAAATATTTTTTTTTTTAAATTCGGCTTATGGAACAAATGTCACAAGCCAGCTAAGTAAAAAACATAATGTGCATCAAATTGTCCAAACGCTTCGAAGGCATTAAATCGCACGATCTAGGCAGTCAATTGACCGGGTCCCAACGTGATATCAAATATTGACCAAATTCGGCTCTCAATATGTCTATTATTAGAAGTACTGCGAGACAGGTGGCAACGTCTTGTTGAAAACGCATGTCATAGATGTTAAGCTCTTGCAGGTTGTATAAAAAATCTATCTGGTAAGTGCTACTACCATTCACAGTTAAGTTACGATTCGCTACTTATTTGAAGATGAATGGCGGCCTCGCACTTTGACTATTTCTGGATGCATTTGTAGCTTTTGCAATGCGTTTGGCTGATCTTTACTCCAAAATCGACATTTTTGCTTATTGAGTGAATTTTCTCCCATTCACAAGAAATTCTGCGTTGCGGTAGGTCGATTTCTGCTTCATTTATTGCACCAGCTGTATTTTTAAATGATTTCCACCTAAAAAAATGTCCACGTTTTTTAGTAACAGAGGGTCAATTACTGCGAACGGCGACGCCCAATTTTTGCGAAATGTATAGCCGCTTCGGTGGATGGATTTAAACTGCTAATGCCATAAAAAAATGAAAGCTGAAAGGCAAAAATTAATATATTAAGAAAAAAGGATACAAATCAAATTTTTGAATTTCTTGGAAAGTTTTTTCCCACAATTGAAAAAATAATTACAGCACTATTCGGGGTAACACAAATGTAGAGGGAATTTGACTTATATACTGCCTTTATGCACTGCAATGCTCCCAGAGACAACATTTTAGGAATCTAAGACCAATTACAGGCGATGCATTCTCTTCATGGGTTGGTATGAAATCTATAGCTTATCGGCTTTATATTGATCCTGGTACATTCGTCTGTATGTGTCAACCAGTGTTAAAACCAATATAATTAATTTTTGGTGGATATTTTCTGCCCAATATAAATTCAAAATATAAAATTTAAGCCACTTGGGCTGAAAACTTGCCTAATGTCACCAAAACAACGAGTAATGGAGGGATTACCTCGAAACATGGTCCCATATTCATAATTTTTGGTGGTAATTACAACGAATTCGGTTGTAAAACTTAATTGGACTTCCCTAAAAAGTTACCCAATATCGAAAATTTTTAGTAGGAAAAAGATTCAGGCAGAACCCAAAATACCAAATTTCAGTCAATAAGGTTCATAAACTTTCCCAAAGCCTCAAAATGTCATATATTGTGGGGTACCATTATATGGGCCCATCCTAAAAAGGATCAATATATCCCATTTCCTATACCGAAAAACTTAGCAATCTATGTGCAAAACTTCAAAGCTCTGTGTTCAATATTGCGAGCTGTATCGTTAATCAGGCTGACCTGACGGACATAGCTAAATCGACATAGAATTTTGTTCTGATAAATAACAATTGGAGTCTATAAAGCATTTTTAAGAAATACAGATTCTTTATTACCTATAATCAAAGTTATTTTTATACATTTATTAGCACTTTTAAACATGTTTAGCACTTTCTAGCATTTTTATCAACAACGTTTTCTTATATTTTTCACATTTTCACAGACATAATTTTCAAATATTATTTTCTCCTCAAATGTATAATTGTATGTATCCAATGAATTCCAAATACATTAACCAGCTCACAATTGTATAAAATCTTGAAAACAGCCTGCTGGAAATCTCTCTTCCACAAACAGAAAAACTTTAATTACTTTGTTTGGGTCATTAGCAGAGACAAAACCTTTAATGCCAATTTATGTTTCAGTCATAACTTGTTGTTTTTGCTAAGTATGTGGGCCTACCTTTTACCAAAATGAGATACATGACATATCATGCTGTGAATTTATATAATAATCGCAGCATGTCCATATGGTTGGTTTGTTATGTGGCTGTGTGTGTGACTGCCAACCTGCCTGTGGTAAAGGAAATATGTTTAGGTTAAAAGCTTTTGGTTTGGCCAAACAAAACTTTTTCCAAAAATCGGTTTATCACATGCTTGCTTGTGTGTGTTCGTAAATGTGTGTCTGTTGTTCGTATGTGTGAATAAGTACCATAATGAATATGCTTTAATAGACTTTATGGCTTTGCTTTGTTTCTGTGCTGTTGTTTTGGCTTTATTAATAATATTGTGGTTAATTTTGATTTATGGCCATTTTATGATAATTTAAATTCTGTTGTTGTCGTCGTTGTTGTTATCGTTCGGTTCGGTTCTGGTGGTTACTGTTATGTTTAGTGGTTGTCATCGTTGTTTTAGCTGGCCTTTTGTGTAGTGGTGCTTTTTGCAGGTTTGGTTGGTTATATTGCGGGTCTTTGAATAACTTTATTTGTTGTTATCACATGTTTGTTGGGTGTGCGTATGTGTGTTTTGGTATCTGGCTGATGATGTATTGATATTAAATTTTTACTGGACAGTTGTCTTTTTTTTTTTTTTTTTTGCTTTGGTCTTTGGCGCCTCTTTATCTACCAGCCATGCATGACAACATGTTTTTGGTTTTTCGTCCTTTACAAAAAGCCACGCAAGCAATTTCGTGTAGGACATTAATTAAAACTGTTGATTTTGTTGTGATTTATGTAAATTACTTCAAGAAAATGAATTGCCTACATTGAACTGAGGGGTAGTAGGTAGATGGCTTTAAGTTATTTTATGTGTTTATTTGTTGATGACACTTTGCTGATAGCTGCAAAAGACGACAATATTTATTTTCGAATGATTAATAATTTAATTTATAAATATTTTAGTTTTGTAGGGAAGTTAAAGACATTTTTATAGTTGATAAATTAATGCAGTCAATAAGACTAAGCCAAATGCACATTCAACACACAATGCGACGAAATACAATGTTTTTGTGTGAGAATTTTTGTTCCTGTTCTTCATACAGAAGCACTTAAATCATTTATCATAGAAGCACTTAAATCATTCTTATTTTTAAAAAATAAAAAATTTCCCAATTTAACATTCACAGCAAAACTAGTGATGCAACTATGATAGATATGCTAAAAATGTTGAAATATACCGATTTTTTCCAGACAAAGTCCTTAAAATACCTTAACTTGAACCAAAAATTCGAAAGGATAACTGTTCATAAATACCGAAAATATGGGGTAGCGTTTTGAATGTACATCTCATGAAGGAATTCAAAAGGTACCATGATATAGGAGATATATAAAAACTATACGATTACATGTACTTTTTATACCCTCAGCTTTATGGCTAATGAGGGTTATACACTTTGCTATGGTAAAAATATTGGATTTAGACTCCATGTTTCTTTGGACAAAATCATTATCGCACAGTTTACAGTCGTTTTACAAATGTCCGCCCGTCTCTCCAGCTGCCTGGTGCGCACAATAACTCTCAGAGGACATAACAGTTTTTATCCAAATTTGCACATTGTAATATTTCTTCCAAAATTTAATACAGTTAGAAGATAGGAAATATCAGTCCACTTCTTCTGGTACTTTTTCCATAAAATGGTCAAATTTTTTTTTTTTCAAATATCATGCGAACGGACTATCCAAACTTCACATAACCAATTATGTATAGAAAGCCTGGATCAAGTTTGAAAATTGTACCCATTTTTCCACAACTTCTGGTTGCCTTCAACAGAGGGGGTAAACATTTTCAATTATTATAAATCCAATATTATATATCGGACATCCCGATTTGATTCAAACTCTGCACATCGTAATATTTCTTTCAATCACAAATCAAGTTTGAAGTTGGGGATAATGTGTCTACTCCTCGTACCTCCCCACAAAAAAGGGCAACATTTTGCTGACAATTAATTTTATTAAATCATGCGAACAAAGAAATCGATTTAAACCAAACCTTGCACAGCATCGGAATATTTCTTTCAACCACAAATCAAGTTTGAAGTTGTTAATAATGTGTCTACTCCTCGTACCTTCCCCACAAAAAAGGGCCAAATTGTGCTGAAAATTAATTGTATTATATTATGCGAACAAAGAAATAGATTTAAACCAAACATTGCACAACCTAATACTTTAACCCAACATGTATTATTTTTGATGGGACTTATCGGTCCACTGTTTCTAGTAGCTCTCCTCAAAGGGTATACATTTTTAAAACTTACTAATTTTATATGAGTCTAGCAGAATATCCACAACTTTTCCCATTTTAATATGTTTACTTTACATAGATCAATTTCGGATCCCTCCTTCTGTTACCTCCCCATAAAGTGTCAAAATTTTCAAAATTTGTAAATTTAATTCGATTTAACCCATTGTTTGCACATCGTAGTAGTTTACCAAACCTACATTAAATCCGAAGATAGAGTCTATAGAACAACCTCTTCCACATAAGGTTAATTCTTTCATAAACACATTTGGGAAATTACAAAAATCTTTTAAATTCCTTGAAGCTGAGGTTTGCAAGGTTATAACTCGCGAAATATGAAGATATTGCATATAATTTAAATTAATTTCTATAAAATGAAGTGTTCTTGTCAAAATCTTAAAATATTGGTAAAAAATAATAAGTTTGGTGGAAGCTGTGATGGTGGTAATGTAAAAAAATGGGTGAAAATGTTTTGAAGCCAACGAGTTTTTTGTGTTCGTTCCTGATTTGTGGCTAAACTACACAACGCACGCACATGTGATCAGTGACTAAGTTGCAGAATATGGTTCTAATGTATGATTTTTCGATATAATCACTGCATTCAACCAAACAGGATGTTGACAATTTGAAGCCGGATTTTCGGTGTTTTTTGAATTTTTCTTATAATTAGGATGCGAATCCAGATAATGGACTAAACTAATTATAGGATTGTAGAACTCGTGATTTTGCTTCGTTTAGTGTATATCTAATGAATGTGCTTACTGTAGCATCTTTGGAATTGGGTTCCAAAGACGAAAAATTGGTGCGTAAATTTTTATAAAAAACATATTTTTTGAGTCTAAAATTAAGAAAGTCCATTCAAATTCCGTGGAACCACGCATTTTTTACGTGCCGGATCTAATGAGTCCATCCATGTTCAATTCCGCCCAATAAAACGGCGGATATAGGTATTTTGAATGTGGGAAAAACTGCAAAAACTTATTTTGACAAATTCGCGTAAATAATCGCGGTTTTCTTCGAATTAAGTTTACATGCATTTACGCTTGTATTGTCAAATTCGCGAATCTGTGTGGAAATAGGTCAAAAAAACCTTCGATACGCGAATAATATGCGCATTTTATCCAAAATTGATTGTGGAGGCACATCCGCGGTTCTTAACCGATCCTTTTAAAATAGGTGTCCTTTTGTGTATTTTCATAGGAGATTACTGAAATCGGATGCGCATAAAAATCGTATGCACGTTGCGTGGTTTTTAGACATTTTAGAGTTTTTGCATAGTAAAGTGCATCGAGCGGCACACTTTGACCGCTAAATTAAACATTGACAAATTAATAATTATTGAAAGACATTAATTCGGTTTATACGAAAACCGCATGCGCAACCACTGATTTCCACGAACACGCGAATTGCATGCTTTTCAATATTGATCATTTTTATGTATTGTAAGTGCAATATATTTAGCCATTAATGACGCTGAAACTCTTATCAGATGAATCTACCGATATTTAACAATCATCTAAAAGAATTTGCAGAAGAAAGCGTCGTATATTTTAGAAGATTAAGGCAAAAACGTATCCTCTTAACCATACTAAAAAATCGAAAATTCAAAAAAAAATTGTTTTATTAAATTCGCGAATTACAACGAATAGGAATCCATTTAATTTATATTTGAAATACAAGATTTAAAACCCCTATAACTTTTGTGCGCAGCATCCGAATTTGTGAACGCAGAACAGATTTCTAATCAGCATAATTTTCTTAACCTATATACCAAAAATCATAAATGTGCTCGCCAAAAAATTTTTCAAATTTTTTTTAATGAAATTTTAAAAGAATTTTGTAATTTCTCATATATTCTTGATCAGAATAAAATTCTATATCGATTTACGCAAGTCCGTCTGTCAATCCGTCTGTTTTGGATTCGTTTTTCAACCGAATTGTCTGTAATTTGGTATTTGGTTTTGGTATTTTTTGACACGCTTTTCAATACAATTGACTGTCCGCACTAAAACTTATTACCGACATCTAGTCCACTAACGCTAGTCCCACTATTAGATATTTTGAGAATTTCAATCGCCTTTTTCTCACGTATTTTTAGGTAAGTCCAAGGCTCTATCATAAACATGAGTTTTCTCCTAGGAACCCTCATTAATTTTGGATATTTTGATTGTCATCCTCATGGTGGAGGGTATAAAAAGTAATATCGTTTTTTATTTGTTATATTTATATTTCAATACGACAAAAATTCTGCTCGTCATAATATTGATTTTAGACCCCAAGTTTATTAGGACAAATCAATTTCAGACAATTTGGATGATAGTCTGTACGATCCGTTAAATGCAATATAACATTTTCACAAACCAGGATCGATATATAATATGGGACTCATCGGTCCACTCCTTCTGGTAACTTCCTAGCACAGGCTCAACGTTTTGAAAACTTAAATTTTACCTAAAGCGAATGGAGTATGCGATTTGATATTTGTTGTCTGAACCTATCAGACCTTAATATTTTCTAGCTTTTTGTGTAGTGCAATTATCGTAAATATATCCATCATATCTGGTATCTTCCCCACAAAAGTCGTTATTAGTATATAATACATACGATATCTCATAGGGTATATATGAGGGTATACCTTTACCACTTATTTCCTTGTTAGATATAAATTCCATTTAACGACACCGCTAATTTCTACCAGAATAGGTAAACAGTTTCCTGCCAAATGAGTAATTCCCCTCAGATATAACAATCGTATGTCAGCGTTATTCCAATCTTCGAAACAATTCCCAAAGACGGACTATTCGATTCGAACCAAACTTTGCCAAGCCTAGATCAAGTTCGAAGATGGGATATATTGGTCTCCACTCCTTCTGGTATCTTCCCCACAAATGATCATAATGTTCAATACTTATAAATCCAATATTATGCGATTTGAACCAAACATTGCACAAGCTATTATTACACCTAGATCAAGTTCGGAAATGGGATCCGTTGATACTCTCCTTCTAAGACCTCCCCCACAAATGGGGGAGATAAATTTAAATTTAATTTGAAGTCAATTGAATTGCTGATTTAACAACAATAAATCCGAAACCTCTTAGATAAAAACGTATACGTAACGTTGATACTCTCCTTCTAAGACCTCCCCCACAAATGGGGGAGATAAATTTAAATTTAATTTGAAGTCAATTGAATTGCTGATTTAACAACAATAAATCCGAAACCTCTTATATAAAAAGCGAATAATTAAAACGGTTTGAAGACCTCCGCAAACCATAGGCTGAAGGCAAACCGACAGACACTTGTTTTTAATTACATTGAATTTATATACAAGTTTTCTACTTAGAATTATATTGGGTTTTAGTAGTACTATTTATTGTCCTTGGGAGCTTTATATTTCAATCTTTACTGTAATACCTTCTTATTTGTGGTCGGCTGGTATGAAGGTAATGGGTTAGCTCGTTAGTATTTTGCTAGTCACTGTCGGTTCGAAAAAGGATCTGTATGGAAAAAGTGAAACATATATGCGAACCAATATGAAGTGAATGAGAATTATTGTGTACTTCAAGAAAGGTAGTTGCTTATAAATGCATTGACTTTGAAGAACACAAGTAATTATGCATGGCTTTAGGTCAACTATTAGTTTTCAATTGCTATTAAACGATGTTGCAGGTTGTCTTTAATTGGAGTAATGAAAAAATGTGAAACGGCAAGGTTACAATATTTTCGGCATACCAAACGTTTACACGATCTAAAATGGATTGTAATTGGTGTTTTCGAAATTTACAAACATAAAGAATCTTTAGAGCCAAATCATTGTAGTTTCACATAAACACATTTATTATTATTCCTCCTCGTAAAAAATATTGCTTTCAATGAAATGACAACTGAAATTTATATTTGGATTTGTATAAAATACTCGTTACATCGAGATTCTACTGCCTGCATAAATAACATTGTGCATGGAGGTGGACTTGTATATTTTGAACCCAGAGGAGCAAATTCGCCCAGTGTCTCTGATTTATGGCGAGATGCATTTTTTGTTATTCATGAAGAAAAATCTCCGGGCTATTGCAGTTAATTTTTGCGATGATATATCTTCAGTTAAATAAAATTAATACTGCTTCTATCTCTACTCTTTGTGCGTCATATTTGTCCTTATAAGATTTTAAAATTCGAATATAACAGATCGATGCTGGTATTTTTTCAGCGTCTTTGTCCAAATTTTCCAATTTTTGCTCAAAATTTTTCCAAACCTAATATATTTCGAATTAAATATTTTAATATTTATATAGGTATTTTAATGTAACTTCACATAAAAGTAATTATGCCCAAAATGAACCCATTGTAAGAATTATTTGTACGATTTAAAGAACTCTCGGATTATTCTGAAATATTTACCATAAACATATGTCATTATTTCAGACGCCTTAATACAATTTATGCCGAAATTAAATAAAAAAATCTGAACACAAATCTTAAAAGTTATTACTATTTTATGCATTATATGCAGTTCGAAGAGTTTTCTGTTCGACGTTGCGTATACGCGTTGCCTATATTCATGGGTAACACGTATACGACCTATACAAACTTAAGCTATTTTGAAAAATTAGGGGTATTCTATGTAATATGTAATATTAATTGCTAGTATTAATCGTTAGTAATTCATTCATACTTCATACTTAAAAGTCTTTAAGTATTTAAATTTCCTTTATCCTGTATTGAACATTTAAATTCTCTCTCATACTTTAAGAAATCAATTATCCATATGCCACACACAGTAATTTTTCCCCACTGCACACACACACTCACACAATACAACCTCCATTTACCTCATCGGAATACAACGATAATCCCCCTGACTTACACATACACAAAACAATTTGTCACTTGACTGTCGTTTTTTGTAATTTTCTGAGGCTTGCAAAAATCCCTTGTTACTTCTCCCTAGACCTCTCACTCTCTTACTCCCTACATCTCCTGCCTCATCACACCACCCACCACAATTCTGACTTTATGAACTTGCATGCCTCGCCAACATTTGCGTGTTTGCCAAACATTTTCGCCGACATTTTCACGTGACTTCTTCATATTTTTGACTATTTTACAGGATTATCACCAATTATTTTGTGGTCTCACTGGCGGTGGCGGATATGCTGGTGGCTTTGTGTGCCATGACCTTTAATGCTTCCGTTGAAATATCCGGTAAATGGATGTTCGGCTCAATCATGTGTGATATGTGGAACAGTTTCGATGTCTACTTTTCGACGGCGAGTATAATGCACCTGTGCTGCATATCGGTGGATAGGTAAGTTGAGTAGTGGACTTTAAACAAGATTACATGGCATTGGATTCTCGTTGCACCCGCCTTAACACTAACACTTCATCACTTTGGTTTGGTTTTTTCTCTCTCGCCCTCACAGATACTATGCCATTGTCCAGCCATTGGATTATCCTTTAATTATGACACACCGGCGAGTGTTCATCATGCTGGTGATTGTGTGGCTGGCGCCGGCTTTACTCTCATTTCTGCCCATTTGTTCCGGTTGGTATACGACCAGTGAAAATTGGCGTTACTTAAAGTCAAATCCTCATGTAAGTGTGATAACCTTGAATTTTGAACAGCCTTTAAAGTAGTCGTTGTAGTTGTTGTTGTTATTGATATAATGAAGAGTGTGAAGTTCGCTGCCTTATGGGTTATTTCGTATCGGTAAAGCAAATTATTTATAAATATGTTCGGGATTGGTTAAGCGATATGGTAAAGCCTTTAGTAGCATGTGGAAGATATGCACTCCACATGACCTTGTTATCAATTCACAGTGTAGTGCATCTGGTTGTGTAATATTTGAGATTTTCAATAGAATTTTTGGAATCCAAGCGAAGGACCTCGGTTAAAAAAAAAAATAAAATTGCGGATACAAAATATCCGTAGAAGTTTTCATTACATAAAATTCGATGTTCCCATTGAAAAGGGAGGACTGTATAAAACTTTTTAAAATAAATATATGTATGTTTCATGACACTGTGCAGTTAGTTTCGACTATGCCTCATCAGTGTAATGGCGAACCGTACTGAGTGGCGGTATTATTTACATGCCGGTGTGGTTTTACATGTAATTACTGAACTAATTTAATCAAGCCACAAGCATGAGAGGCTTGACGATGTCATCTCTCTCTGGTGGCAATTAACCAGGAATGGCCTACTTTTTAAAATTTGCATAATAACGCTTCAATTTAAAATCTGATTACAGGGATGATGATGGGTGATATTGGAGATACATGCACAGGGAGAAATATTATTTTCGTCGTTTCGTGGGTTCGATGTTCGTATTGTTTATAACCTTCAGCAAACTTTTTTATAAATTTCATCAATGGGTCCCATCTTCAGGAAGTATCTATGCTTGGTAAAGATAATAAGTTTCGCAAGGTTTGGTTGAAATCGGATAGCCCGTTGTCATGATTAATTAAATTTGAGCAACATTTTCATCATTTTTTAAGGAGGTATCAAGGAGAGGATCGATATTCTCCTTCTCCCCTTCTTTGAACTTAAACTATATTTGGGAGAAATGTTATGTAGTGCAAAGTTTGGTAGAAATCGGTTACTCCCAACGAATGTTATCATGCGCTTTAGCCAGACAGACGGACATCTGTAACTCTCCAAATTGCCAGAAACGGATTTGGTCCAAAGAAACATGGCGTCTAAAACAAATATTTCGATGACGTAAATTATTGCCATAGCAAAGTGTATATACCCACATTTTCCATAATGCTGAGGGTATACACATATTTTTCGACGCGTCGATATTTTTCATAGTTTTTTTTTTTTTTTTTGTTTCCAGTTTGAAAGCCCGTGTTCCCCTTTATCTTTCCATGGAATTCTTCTACTTTTGCGTGAGCCATCAATAGACTCCCTTTTATACGCCTTTTAAGATGGGGTATCCACATCAATTCGCACAAAATGACCTAGCCACCGATGCAGTTCCATGCGTCTAACTATAGGTCCATAGATTTTTCGGAGAATTTTTCTCTCAAACACTCCAAGAACTTCGTCATCTGTTTCATATACCAGCACGGGTAGTATCAGCATCTTGTAGAGTGCGACATTGGTCTGGGTAGTGTCCTTGTTTTTGAATTACTTACTCAGATCATAGTAGCATCGTTGGCCAACACTATCCTTCTCCGAACTGATAAAATCTCTAAAAACCTCAAAGCTGTAGTTCTCATTTTCCACAGTTGGTCCAAATCTACTGGACATTGGCAGATAGAAATGAGTCTGCACATTGGCAGACTCATTTCTATCTTGTCAAATGTGGCACGAACCGTTCGAAATGTTCGCTCCATTATGTCCATGTCATGGCTGCCATTTCTGTTTACCTTTGCCATCTCGTAAGACCTTTTCGAACAGGATGTTAAAAAAGTTACATGATAAACTGCCTCCTTGTTTAACCTCGTTTTGAAGAGCTTCAAGAGTTAAAGTTATTCTGCATAGCTGCATAATTTTCGCAGGAATGCCGAACGTAGACATGGCTTTAAGCACCGCTGAGCGAATTGGGCTGTCGAATGTGGTTTTGTAGTCGACGAATAAGTGGAATGTGTCGATGTATTTTTCGTGTGATTTTTCCAGGATTTGGCGCTGTGTGAAAATCTGGTAAATGATGGATTTGCCAGGTCTGAAGCCACATTAGTACGGTCCAATAATGTCATGGATCATCGGCTTTAGTCGCTCATACAGCACGCTGGTTAGCACTTTATATACGAATGAATGGCGAGTTATTTTTCTGTTGGCACATATCGTCTGATCTCCTTTTTTGTGCACTATTCTAGCCAGATTGTAATAATCACCTTTTGCCTATTACTGATCAGCATTCGTCCACCTGTCTTGAATAATTCGGCTGGTCAGCCTTCCGCACCTGCAGCTTTATTATTCTTCACCAGATGTATTGCTATTCTGACCCCTTCTTGGCTAGGTGGTATACAATGGATACCATCATCTTTTTGCAAAATCTCCTTCCAGATCCTCAACGCAGCTTTACATCTTCTATTCTAGAGGAGAATGTGCTTGCACAAAAGCCTTCGGTTTGGTGTTTTACTCGTTGGTAAAATGTACGGACTTCGTTCTGACTCCTGTACATCTCGATTTGCACCCGCTCACGGTTTTGTTATTATTTCTTTTTTTAATACAATTTTCCTCTTTCCGTTTCTCCCTCGTGTGTTCTTGCTACTGTTTGCAGGGTTACCCTATAAGCAGCTTTTTTTATCATAGTAGCATTACGACACCATGAGTTTCTTAATGGTGATTTTTGGTACTCAAATTTTGCTTTTGCTGTAGTTTGTAGGGAGTGGGCAATTCTTTGTCATTGTGCTTCTATAATATTACTATCGGAACAAGGACTGATTTCGACTAGCAAGTAGGTAAGTTGAGCGGATTAGTCTTCTCCATTGCTGCTACAAGGTAATGGTCCGAATCGATATTCGCTCCTCTGATCTATCGAACGCATAAAACACTGGATGAAAGCCTTACGTCTATCACAGGGAGCCTTGTGTATATCGAGATGCTTGATTCGGTGCCGCCGCGAAGTAAATAAACCTCAAACCGTGGTCTGATGTTTCTTCATGGAGGCTGACTTTTCCGACGGTGGGGTCAAACATATTTTCCCATTTCGATTTTTTGCATTAAAATCTCCTAGCATAATTTTAATGTTCATCAGTGTAATGGCGAACCGTACTGAGTGGTAGTATTATTTACATGCCGGTGTGGTTTTACATGTAATTACCGAACTAATTTAATCAAGCCACAAGCATGAGAAGCTTGACGATGTCATCTCTCTCGTGTGACAATTAACCAGGAATGGCCCATGACCAGGGCAGCGGTCTGCTCATCTCTGTCTTCCGTCGGAGCATGGAAACAAGTAAGACTGATGTAGAAGAACTTCGCTTTTATACGGATTATGTCAATTCACATCTACTGGAATGAATCTAGGGACGAGGTTTTATATTCTCCTGTTAACCATAAATCCGCAGCCTCGTTTTATAACAACTATAATACAGTACGTTATTTCCTGTTTTATTAACACCAATCCCTTTCCGTCGCATTTGCTGTAAGGCAATACTATCGGCTTTGTACTTCTTGAGTACATCCGCCAAAGCGAAAACTTCGTCTGTTCTATGCAACGTGCGCACATTCCAATTTCAGATTCGCAGATCATTTTGGGGATTTGGTTTTCTTTTTCGTTGCTTTTTCATAGTATGTGGTGTTTTCCGTGTGTGTGCAACCTATGGATGAACTCGCGGCTCATATCAGCTCAACTACGTCAACGGATGTCTGGACTTGACTTGGTAGTCGGAGACTTTACATGGTATCTACCATGCCCTACGGCACCCAAAACTAGATAACATAAATCTTTCCAAACTGAACAGAACTTATCAGATGTTACTGCAAGGTTCCATGGTTCCAAGAGTTCTTCATATATCGACTAGCTGAGTGGATCCGAAACTCATTAGTATGCATTATGAAGTTTTTTGAAAAAAATACGAATATCAATGTTTGTCTTGGAGGACACTATTTAAAATCGTATAAGCGATTGGACTTGTAATCCCAAAAACGAGCCACAAGCAAGGAACTATAGAGTCAACAAATTGACCAAGGGTTTTCATCTCCAAAAGGAAAAAATCTAGTGGCACAGCGTTTTCAAAACTTAAGTTTTCCTCATTCACTCATAACAAAGGTACCAAATTTAGTAACATTTATTACCTTTTTTATGCCTTCCCGAAAGCCCTACCAAATTTCGAGATACTAGAATCGTGCAAACACGATAGCACGAGTTGCAACAAACACATTAATATCTCAACTTTACGCTCCGTCAGGAATCTTCAGTCCACTTCGAAATTCAACGATTATCCAATATCAAAAATAATATTTGTACTACATTTTACTGGTACTATAGTTGTCTGTAGTGTATTCATATCTCGTATAGCATATCTCATAACAAGGAGAACACTCCGCCTAGTCATTATAGGTGCTCTTCATTTTAATTAAATTCCAAATCGATTAAGTATCAGTAAAGTCAAACACACTGCCTGCCGCATTGTCGTCTACAACTCTGTTCTACACTCAAGCACCTTCTCTTGACATTGAATTAATTCCATACATATTCTGACTTGACTACAGGTATGGTGTGGCAGGAAAAAGGCATCTGTGAATTGGAATTGGAACAGGAGTAGAACACATGATCATCTATAGCAGCAACAGCAGCTATAAATTACCATACAAATATTTGCGTAAAAATTGAACTCGGACACTTTGTCCATGTGTACATGGACTATGTGTGTGTGTACATTCAATTGAGAGAAAAAGAAAAAAATATTCTCACCACTTAATAAAAAGTAAAACAAAAAAAGAGTAAAACCATTATCACACAGCACACGCACACACACAAGAAAACAGCTCTACAGGTTGGCCATACCGGTTGGTCATTGAAGTCGTTTTGCATTCGTCGTTTATTAAATGTTTACTTCGAACAGTAATTGCTGCCGGTAGGTTGATGTTGTTGTTGCTCGTTGTTGTTAAAGTGGTTGTTTGGTTTCTTTGCAGCATTTTAATTTAATGTCCTTAACAAACAAATAAAATCACAACAACGGCGGCAGCAACAAAAACAAACCACAAAAAGCAGCACAATATCCACCACTACTCCTGCTACATGCCATGAAGCACCGCATATCCTTGCTGGCTATGAAATAAAGTGAACAACAATTACAATAACAACAACAGAAATAAGCACCACAACTACGTGGAAATAAGTAGGTACCCCCCAAACGACAAATGCTTGTAAGAAAATTCCAATGTAAACGACTACGCGACAACGACACTGCCAACAACTGTGACAACTGCCTCCTTTAAAAGGAAATTCTAATTTAGTTAAGCTTTATTGTTTTCCTTTTAGCTGCTTCTTTCGCTGGCTGGCTGGCTGCTAGCTTCCTCAACAGTTGTTTTACGGGACGACGACGGACATTTATGCTCAGAGCCATTTGAAATTCTTAAAGAGGGCGCGACGGGTTGGCATTCTGCCGTCTGTTTATGAGCATTTGTCGTTTTGTTCTTTAATATTTATAAGCAAATGTTGTCAAATTGCAGAAACATGTTGTTTTAATTGTTGTTGATACTTTAAAGTTAATTAATGTGTGTTGGTGTTTTTTTATTAACAAACAAAGCCTATTTGTTTTTTCTAATTAACTAGGAAATATGGGAGTTCTGTAAACTACTTAGAAACTGTATTAAACTTTGTTCTTAAATCTTAAGACTAATATTACAATGGGTCAGGGGGAATTTTTTGAAGGTAGATATCGAGTTGTGTCTTTGCTTTATTTCTCAACGTTTAATAAATTATTTATATGAATTCGAAGACGTTTAAGCTATCATTCTTAGCCTCTAAGAATTGATTTTTAAATTGTCATGACTAATCTTTCGATTCTTGAAAATTAATTTCACCTTTTTTAAGGATTGAATCCTTACCATTCTTGCTTTGCTGCAGTAGTTTGTAGGGAGTAGTGGCAATTCTTTTCCATTGTGCTTCTATATTATTATCTTGGCCAATAGTGCTTTCGCCACTTTGCTGATACATTAAGACGAGTGCGAACCTTGGCTACTTCAAGATAATGGAATAGATCGAACGTCTCAAACACTGGACGAATGCCTTCCGTCTATCACAACATTATCGATTTGTTTTGTCGTTGCTTGGTCTGGAGAAATCCAGGTGGCCGTGTGTATATCGAAATGCTTGAATCTGGTGCCTCGATGTCAATCGACCTCATGCCGTTGTCGGATGTTTCTTCATGGAGGCTGAATTTTCTGACTGTGGTATGTTTGTCTTTGACTTCCGTCGGAGCATGGGCGCAAATAAGACTGATGTAGAAGAACTTTACAGATTTACAGGGTTGCCCATATTCGACGGACCCATCTGGCAACGCTACAACTTTTGACAGAGATGTCACATCGCTTAATGACATACCGCGTTTGAAGCGTCAGTCCAAGCAGATTTTTACCATGGACCAATACACGCCACGCGAGCGCTCTGAAATAGTTGAAATTTACATTCAACAGAAGAAGTCAATTGTGAAAACTCAACGTGCTCTTAAAACATTAAAAAATGTGAGAAGCGTGCCTTCTAAGAACACCATTAAGCGTTTACACGAAAAATTTTCGACTGGTAAGACTCTTTCTAATCCGAAGAGGCCATATAAAAGTCGACCAAGGCGATCGGCCGAGAATATCGCTGCCGTACGAGCCAGTGTTGAGAGGTCCCCAAGAACATCCCAAAAACGCTCTCAGCAGTTGGGCATGGCTCGGTCCACTTTACAACGGATTATTCGCATTGATTTGCATTTGTTCCCGTACAAAATTAAATTGACGCTAAGAATGTTGCCTGCGGACAAGCCTCGTCGATTGGAATGGGCCCAAAGAGTCAACGAAATGGCCGAAGATGACGAGCAATTTTGGAACAAAATTATCATGACCGATGGAGCCCATTTCACATTGAATGGGACCGTAGTAAATAAGCAAAATTGCCGTTTTTACGCCACTGAAAATCCTCAGGAGATTGAAGAAGTGCCTCTTCATGACGAAAAAGTCACAGTTTGGTGCGGCGTTAGTGCGAAAACGGTCATTGAGACGTTTTTCTTCCAAAATGAAAATGGCCATGCTGTTACCATCAATCAGGAGCGTTATCGCGACATGATGACCGATTTTGTGATGCCAATTATTCGTCGAAAGCGTATGAGGCAGTTCTGGTTTCAACAAGACGGCGCTCCACCGCACACAAGTCGCATAACAATCGATTTTCTGAAGAATTTGTTTCTGGGCCGTTTGATGTCGAAAAGTGGTGATTTGGACTGGCCGATTTGACGCCGCCTGACTTCTTCTTGTGGGGATATTTGAAGTCAAATGTTTACGTAAACAAACCAAGGACCGTAGAAGAGCTCAAGGACAAGATTCGTGAAGAAATAGCCGCTATTCCGGCCGAAATGTTGGCAAAAACGATGGAAAATGCAGCAAAAAGGGGCCCAATACGTCATCAACGCCAGAGGCGGCCATTTGAGAGATATCATATTCAAAAATTGATGTACTTCATGAGTACATCTTCCGAAGCGAAGGCTGTGTCTGTTCTGTACAACGTGCGTGCCAAGTGCAAATTCGCAGATAGTGGTCCTTTATACGTTTGCGGGGCCGTCAAGATTATGACACCGCGGGGAAGTCAGTGTTCACAATTAAGATGAAATAGGGACAAAGATAAGCCTGTGATTTGCCATGTTGAAGCTAGTCAGTGCCGTTGCTTTACATTTGCTAAGTTAAAATTACTTTTCTACGTGGGAGTGCTACCAAGTTCCCAATTTTTTTTAAAATAAGAGTGGAAGTAAAAATGTTCGAAATAGAGTTCGGGTCCATTCTAGGAGTTAAACACTCAAAATGACTTAGTCAATTTAGTAGTAAATGCTCAAATTCGGTACCAGTTAGTACACATAAGTAGTAATTTATAAAATTTTCCGCATACCCCAATCGAATACTCCAATAGTAATCTTAAATCTAAATTTCAAGATTTCAGTTCTGTCGGTTTTCCTAAATCCAAATTGTATCAAACTTAGTACCATTTAGTAACCATACAAATTTCCAAAACTACATTCATAAACACATCCTACATTCCGACACTACTTTTAGTTTCAAATTTGATCAAATTTAGTACCATTTAGTACGCATACGCACATTTCCATTACTAGTAATTCAATAGTCAAGATTCCAGCACTATTGGTTTACCCTAAATCCAAGTTGTACCAAATTTAGTGCCATTTTGTACACATAAGTACGAATTTACAGAAATACCTTTATACGACAATTCCACACTCCAACAGTAATCTAAATTTCAAATTTTTAGTATTCCAGCTCTATTGGTCCGCCTTTAAACCAAATTTCATGTATAGTAATATTAGTACTCAAAAATACAAATTTTCAAACCTACATCCATACCCCAATTCTACGCTGTAACAGTCCTGCACTCTAACAGTGATGCTAACATCAAATTTTATCGGTGCACATTAAAATAAATTTCCAATACTTTCTACATAGCCCAATCTTGCACCCCAACAATGATCCTAACTCCAAATGATCGGTTCACCCATATATACATTTTTGTACCATTTTGTACACATTTGTACAAATTTCCAAAATTTTCTACATATCCCAATCCAAAACCCCAACAGTAACTCTAACTACCAATTTCAGAATTTCAGTTGTATTGGTTCGTCCAAAATTTAGTACACATTTGTACGAATTTCCAAAACATTCTACAAAGCGCAATCCTACACCCCAACATTGATCCTAACATCAAATTTTAAGATTCCAGCTCTATCGGTACACATTCGTAGGAATTTCCAATACATTCTACATAATCCAATCCTTCACCCCAACAATGATCCTAACTCCAAATTTCAGGATTTCAGCTCTATCGGTTCACCCAAATATACATTTTTGTACCATTTTATACACATTAGTACAAATTTCCAAAATTTTCTACATATCCCAATCCAACACCCCATCAGTAATTAACTACCAATTTAGGAATTTCAGCGGTATTGGTTCACCCAAAATTTAAATTGTACAAAATTTAGTACACATTTGTACGAGTTTCCAAAACTTTCTACAAAGCGCAATTCTAACATCAAATTTTAAGATTCCAGCTCTATCGGTACACATTCGTACGAATTTCCAATGCATTCTACATAGTCCAATCCTACACCCCAGCAATGATCCTAACTCCAAATTTCACGATTCCAGCTATATCTGTTCACCAAAATTTCAAATTGAACCAAAGTTAGTACCAATAAGTACGAACTTCCAAAACTACATCCATACCCTACTCCTGCACTCCAACAGTAATCTTATTTCTAAATTTCTGTGTTCCAGCTCTATCGGTTCATACAAATCCAAATTGTACCAAATATGGTAGCATTTAGTACTTTTCGTACTCATAAGTACACATTTCCAAAACTACCTACAAATCGCAATCCTACATTCTGACGGTAGAGTTAATTTTCCAGCTCCATCCCTTCCTCCAAATTCAAATTGTACAAATTATAGTACAGTTTTGAACTTTTCGAATACATGAGAAGACACTTTCAAAACGATCTCCTTACAACGACCCTACTTCTCACGACCCTTGATTCGCATTCCAAATTTCAAGTTTTTTTTTTTTTTTTTTGAAATTCTACCAAATGTAGTACATTTTAGTACTTTTCAGATACTTATAATTCGAATGTTCAAAAAGCCCTATGGCACATCTATTCTACATTCCATCAGTAACCCTCATTTCAAATTTAACAGTTCTCTCTCTCTACCAGTTCGCCAAATACAAATGGCACCACATTTAGTACTTTTTAGTATTTTTCGTGCCGTTCTAATACGAATTTCCAAAAACCCAGCCTTACCTGACACCTTTGGACCAAAAGTGACACTCATCCCGTAATTGAAGATCCTTCAGCTTCAGCCGTGTCGTCTGGGCGTTGATGAATCGTTAAGTCAATCAATCAGTCAGTCAATTACTATACTCTTTTATTAGTATAGACTTTGAGGCAAAGAATTTGTTCTTGAATAAATAGACTCTAGAAGCCATCTCTTGGCTTCTAGAGTTAGCAGTAAAACATTAATTAAACCATAATTCAAAAATTTGAGATCTGGTAAATTTATCCTTCATCAGGGTTCTTAATATACTATCGAAGAGCTTTCATCGCAAAAACGAATTTAGAACCCTATTGTTTGTGGTAAAGATCGGTTAATATTTGGGGGATGAAATGGACCAAATGTTTAATTTTTGTCGACTTTTCTGGTCGCTTCAGATGCTGCAGTTATGGTCCGAACATCGTGAAATTTTACATGGAGAAGAGGATCGGGTCTAAGAATAAGCATGCCAGTTTTTATAAAGATCGGTCAATATTTAGCGGGTAAATGGACCCTGACTTTTGTGTGAAAAATTACAAAAATTGTATTCTGTAGCGTACATATTTACTCATAGACCCGAGAAGTTGATAATGTATTCAAGAAGAGAGGTTGGCCTTTAAATTGACACCAATTATATTGTCGTATGTATTCGGATGTGGGCGTTACGCCATTACTATTTAGTAAACCATAACCACACTGGATGGCGGAAATATAGCGCTGATTGCTTTGAAATGTCCCTCTTATGGTCAAGGACAACGCCTATAACACTGTGCGACACGAACATTTTTCAGGGGTTCTAATGTACCAATTCTGTTTAGTTGGAGTCCCTGGACCACGAAAATACCTTTGGTTTTTCTGGGTCACTTCGAAAATTAATTTTATATTTATATAAAAGTAAATAAGTTATTCGAGTTTCAAATTGAAAATCCATGAAACCACGTTTTTCTCTATATTTACCGTTATAAAATTAATTTTCGAAGTGACCCAGAAAAACCAAAGGTATTTTCGTGGTCCAGAGACTCTAACCAAACAGAATTGGTACATTAGAACCCCTGAAAAAAAATGTTTTTATATTTTGTAGCACAGTGTAATTTTCGATCATGATCAGATAATAATTTTGGGATGAAGTGGACCGAAAACTTATTTTTATTTTGTGTTTTTTTCGAGTCGATCTATAGGCCACAATTATAAGACGAACATCACAACACAACCCACGGTGAAGGGGATATGGACAAGTAATTAGAGGGACTGCACAGAATATTAGTAATATTCGGAAAATATGTCAGTGTAAGGAAGAGGTGCTGTTGACCTCTAATCGGGCAAGAGGGTGCAACTATCACGAAATATTGCCCAGGCTCGAAAAAAAAATTCGAAGAATGTTCCGTGGTTTATCGTATGGTCGGCCCCGTCCGACTATACTGCTCCGCTCACGGTTTATTTAAACATCTATTAAATCTGGGAATCAAATGAGAAATTAACGATTTTTAAATTATTGTTTCTTAGTATATTCAATTTGTGGGGTTTTGGCCAACGAAATTGACTTCTACACCAATATGCGTCCTTAAACTCCAATTATAACCTTCGTGCACATTACCGATATTTTATTTTTTATAACGTGGAAACAAATTAAATTATCATACTAAATTCTTTCCAATACTGCACCTCTAATAAGATTATTTGTTTGAGAAATTTTATCAAGGATGTAAATATTAAAACTTTTACAAATGTCATTATGATGACGATGTGTTTTGTATGCAATATGATAATGAATCTGCGGTTTTTTATGATGCCTCTATGTATGCATGTGTGTGTGTGCATTATTGTTATGGCACCTCATCTTTTTATTGCAATTCTTTAGCCTTGATGTTTGGCGTATTTGTTCGTTGTGTGCAATGAAAGGTTTCGTGCCGTAGAATAAATTTTACGCAGATAATAGACTTATGGAAATACTAAAAATTCCTGAACACAACACACAGAATATTCGCACAAAGCCTCACTATATTCGTATGCCTCCCCCGAAGAGCCGGAGCGTATACAAAAGGTATGTTTTGCTGGTAAAAATTGATTTATACACTCTCACTTCCACTGCTCCGATGATAAAAGAAGAAAAATTGAAATATGTAAAATACGCACAAACACACACACGCACAAACACATACGCATAAATAAGTGCTGCTACTTCGTGTGTGTGTGAGTGTTTGAGCCTTTGAATCTTTAGTGTAATAGTTGTGCTGTTACTGCGTGTATATCATCCATTATCTATTTAGCTTTTCCGTTATTTATTCGCATAGCTCACAACAGCAGCAAACTGTCTGCCTGCTCCTCATTTTCTACGCCAGCTGTCGTGCCAACAACACGAAGAAATATAATTTACCCATATTCCAAGTAAATGAGATATAAACTTCCTTCCGTTCTTCTTTTTTGTGTGTTTGTGTGGTGATTTCCTCCTTTATACAGCTGCTCGTATACAGGCAACCAAGTGTTTGCCAAGGCATTTGTGCAAAAGTCAATCTATAAACGTTAAAATGTAATGTGGTAGGGATAGATAGGGATCTGCTCTTGGTTGGTTGGTACCTTATGTCGTCTCTATCGTTATTACGACATTAATGCTGCTACTGCTGATGTTGTTTATAATAATTATGTTGTGTTCTTGGAGTTGGTTTCTTTTTTCCTCCTTTTTTTCATTGCCAAGAATCAGCTGAAGCTAGGGGGGAATTTGTTTATTACATTGCAAAGCTTTCAATAGTTGAAGGAAAACATCTATAATGTGCTTTAAGGATATAATGGATTTTCATATATGTTTATGCAAATGTAGTTTGAGTATTTGTAGTTTTAAAAAGGTATAATGGTTGTCCATACTAGCACAGTAGTTTGGATTTTATTGTGAATATTTATATAACTCAATATTGGAAATTTCAAAATTCATCAGTGCACTTTGATTCCAAATACAGGTTTTTTGATTTGGAAATACAGGTTTTAAATTCCATATTTCTGGGACGAAATCAAGTTCACACAATTTGAAGACGATTTAGAAATGCTCATCTGCAAAGAAAGGCTATATGTACACCTCGTAAACTGATTCACTGACTGACTTAACGATTCATCAACGCTCAGACGAAACGGCTGAATCTAGAATCTTGAAGTTTGGGATGAGGGACAGTCTTGGTCCAAAGGTGTCATATATGGAAGTGTTTTTGATAATTCGTTCTAGAAGGGCACGAATTGTACTAATAACAAGTAACAAAATGTCAGTAGGTTTTGCAAACAGATATATACCCTCATCCTATAGTTTGCGGAGAAGGTCTTCGCAGTTACACACAGGTTTTATTATTCGTTTTATAGAACTAATATATTTTTATAAAAGATGTTTCAGATTTAATTTGATTAATTTCCAAGATTATATAATATTGACCCCTTTTGGAGGAGATACCAGAGGAGAGGGCAGAGCGCAGGCTTCCTAAAGGTAATAGGATGTGCAATGTTTAGTTCAAATCGGACATTCCATTCTCCTGATATTGGATTTATAAATACTGAAAATGTTTAACCCTTTGTGGTGGAGGTACCAGAAGGAGTGGACCAATGTGTCCCATCTTCCTACTTGATCTAGGGTTGTACAAAGTTTGGTTCAAATAATATAGTCCGGTCGCATGCTAGTATACAATTATTTGTAAATCGACTCCAAATTTTCTGAAACGCATTTGGTTCAAAGAAACATGGGGTCCATGGGGTATATACCCTCATTAGCCATAAGGCTGAGGGTAATTACTAAATATGGTACCATTTGTATTTGCCGAACCAGAAGATCTAGAACTCCTAAATTTGAAATGAGGGTTACTGATGGAGTGGAAATTCAAACTATAAGTATCCGCGAAGTACTAAAATGTACTAAATTGTGTACAATTTAGTAGCATGTGGGTGGATAGAGCTAAAAACTTAAAATTTGAAATGCGAATTAATGTTGAGAAATAGGGTCGATATAAGGAGGTAGTTTCGAAAGTGTGTAGTTATGTTTACGAAAAGTACTAAATTTGGTACAATTTGAATTTTGGGTGAACCGATAAAACTGGAATCCTGGAATTTGATGTTAGGTTCCCTGTTAAGGTGTAGGATTGGTGTATGTAGGACGTTTTGGAAATTCGTACTAATGTGTACTAAATAGTACCAAATGTGTATTTGGGTGAACTGATAGAGCTAGAACACTGAAATTTGGAAATAAGGTTACTGTTGGAGTGTAGGATTGGTATATGAATGTAGTTTTGGAAATGTATACTTATGGGTACTAAATGGTACTATGTTTTATACAATTTAAAATTTGGGTGAACCGATAGTGCTCAGATCATGAAATTTTGAGTTAGGATCATTGGGGTGTAGGATTGGGGTATGTAGGAAGTTTAGGAAATTTGGACTAATGTGTATTAATGTGAATTTAAGTGAACCGATAGTACTGGAACACTAAAACCTGGAAATAAGGTTACTGTTGGAGTGTAGGATTGGGGTATTGAGTTTTGGAAATTAATACTTATGGGTACTAAATTTGGTGCAATTTAAATTTAGGGTGAACCGATAGAGCTGGAAACCTAAAATTTGGAGTTAGGATCATTGTTAGGGTGTGTGTATGTTTTCGAATGTGGACTAATGTGTACTAAATGGTACCAAATGTGAATTTGGGTAAACCGATAGTACTGGAACACTGAAATTTGTTGGAGTGTAGGATTGGGGTATTGATGTAGTTTTGGAAATACACACTTATGTGTACTAAATGGTACTAAATTTGTACAATTTAAATTTTGGGCGAACCGATAGAGCTGGAATTTTGAAATTTGAAGTTAGGACCATTGTAGGGGTGCATGATTGGGCTATGCAGGAATTTTAGAAATTCACACTAATGTGTACTAAATGGTACCAAATGTGGATTTAGGAAGTTAGGATCACTGTTGGAGTGTATGATTGGACTATGTAAGAAGTTTTTGAAATTGATATTTATGTGTTTTAAATGGTACTAAATTTGGTATAATTTGTATTATGGATGAAGATATCGGGCTGGAATTCTGGAATTGGGAAATATGATTTCTATTGGATTTATATTAATGTGCTCTATTTTACCAAATTGAGACCATAACTTTGAGATTTGGGTGAACCTATAGGGCTCGAATCATTATATTAGGGAATATTTTTGGAAATAAGTTCTTCAAGATTACAAAAAGTTGTAAATTGTAAAATGGCTATATTTGTGTGGAGATTTGGAGGTAATAGGTAATACAACAAATGAAACCAAATGGTACTACAATTTTAATTATGGTCAATATTGGTGTGTGTGTGTGTGTGTTGATTAGCTCTTCTGACATATACAGTTCTTTGTGCGAACAAAGTAAAATATTTAGACATGTTTAAATAATTCCTACATCCGCTAATAAAGTACCGTACATTTCATGAAAAGAATTTACAACGTAGATTCATGATTTGAAGGTAATGCATTTTACTATACGTCATTTTTGAAATTACACCCGAGATTTGGAGATGTATACCATAAGAAGAATGTCTTACCTCTAGTCATCTTCTTTTTATTGAGATAAATGATCGGATGTTTATTTAAAAATAAAGAGCAAGGACCATTGTTGTTGACCTGTTCTTGTTCTCTGTTATGAGTTCTGATCGCCACTTCAAGAAATAACACGGTACGATCACTTTTAGCGTAAAAGAGTAAATCGTTGTATTGTTGTCCTACTATAAAAATTATTATTCATATGCAAGGAACAAGGAATTTGCATTAATTTTGCAAGGACCCACGTTTTGATGATCGGACTGTTTGAGTTTTTCTATGAAATAACCAATATATATATATATATATATATAACATTCGCCCATGTGACATGTTCCGAGAGTTTTTGAATTCCCATACATACGAAATTGAGCACACCATTTTGTGAAAAATGGTGTGCTCAATTTCGATCGAAAGTGCGGCTCTAAACATTGGCTTTGTTCAATATGTTACAAACTGTGTTCACTAACTACCTCACAAAATTCTAGCAATCTTTACGTCGGCGGGGGTGGCGGCAGTATAATACGTATGAATAGCAATGCCTTTGGCAACAATCTGTTATCGAAATCTCCCCACTAAAATAACAGCCAGTACAGCATACATGACCATTTTGTCGGCCTCACCATCCAAGTCTGCTACGGGCTCATCGTCAAAGATAAAATCCACAACATCCTCATCGACGTTAGTATCTCCTCGTTAAATGCGACAGTGCCGAGAAATGAATGCCTATTTATTTTCTTTAATTTTACTAGAAAATCTAATTTGAAAACTAGTTTTTTTAATTAAATGTTGTAAAAACACGTTAAATATTAAATCTGAATTCTTTTTAAATTTGTATGTGTTCAGAAAAGCACATACAATCTCATTTCTTTTTCGATTCACAAGGCTACATGTGGTCGAATTATATTCCTAATATATATATATATATATTTTTTTTTTTTGGTATTCGGAATGGAGCACACCAAATGTGGGAAAATGTTTCACATTCGAGCAAACTCGAAATGCAGCACATGGGCGATTGTGATAGTCTCATCTACAGATATCCGAGAGATTTATCTAAAAATTAGAAGAATTCTAATGTGGTCAGTTGCGTTCTCCATTGTCTTGATTTTTTTCGAATGCATCAATAATTCTATGTAATAGTTGACATCCGCTTATCGCAACATCCAACTTTGTTTTCCCACACGTTCGATCAGCTTCAAGAAAAAGTGCTCTAATATGAATTTTATTCTCGCAACGACGTCTACCAGACTGGGAGGCTTTAGTTGACCTTTACGGAACAACTTGGACATTTAACAAACTACATATTTCATTATCTGTTGTCATATTGTAAAATATTTATTTTTCTTTTAACCCTTTCAGTGTCAAAAAAAACTGTTTGTCGTAATAAAAATCTAAAATTTTGTATTTAAGATCATATAAAGGCACAGAGTTTAGAAAAAAAAAACAATTTTTATTTTAACCCTCGGACAGTTTTGTCTGATTTTCAGCAAAAACAACAAACTGGGATTCAGCCTGACTATTTTGCTAAAACAAAAACATCAATTGCGACGGTACATAGGATAACCGAAAAACCACAAAGAAAGAGAGAAATTTTAAATGTCGAATATATTCGACAAAAACACTGAAAGGGTTAATATTTTGTTACACAATTTGTAAATATTAGTGTTTCATAAATTAGTTATTCATAAATAATCATTAAATATAAATGTTCATGAATTCTCTCTTATCTTCCAACAACAACTACATACATACAGTAAAATCACATTTGTCCTGTCATTCTGTCCGATTATTTTGTGTACAACTAATTAACGAAGTGTTGTACAAACAACAAAACCAACAGCAACTCATTCGCATACAACGAACAGCAAACACATGAAATAAACAAAAAAACAGCACTTGAATGGGAGGAATTAACCAGCATTTCACCTGGTTTTGATGTCTATCCACCACATCATAACAACTACACCATTCTCAATCTCCCCTCACCATTCCCATGGATTGTAAATTAGGTTTTTGTGTTAATTTATTTTTTATGGCATGTAAACGCAGCAACTTTTAATAACTTTAATTAGATTCTTTAAACAAAACAAATCTGTGTCTGCTCCCGTACCATCACCATCACACATATACATTATACAAAGATAAATATGTTTGAGATTTATGTGTGCCGTGTGCAGCGAAAGGATTTAAGTGGAATTTTTACACAGACAGCAGCAGACTAATTTCATGCGAGTAAAATTGATTGAAGAT
This sequence comes from Musca vetustissima, assembly GCF_032173495.1. Classification (NCBI taxonomy): domain Eukaryota; kingdom Metazoa; phylum Arthropoda; class Insecta; order Diptera; family Muscidae; genus Musca; species Musca vetustissima. The sequence continues at coordinate 70,514 of NW_026887200.1, forward strand.
TAGTAGCATAGACATGTATATGCTTCTGTTTGATGGCGACTTACACAGATACATTCCACCTTGATGTTTGTTTGTTCGCTTGTGTGTGTAGCATATGTTTAAATAAATCATCAGAAATGTGAAAAAGTTTTAATGTGGTTTATTATGTTTTGCTTTGATGTTAAGCTATTTTTAATATGCAGTTAATGTGAGTCATTAGGAAAGGTGCCCATGAGATTTAGGGAAAGGGGTTGATATGACAGCCTTGGGAAAAATAGATTATAATAAATATTAATTAAAAATATTGTTGTAGCAACAAAAATTAAATTAATATTAGGTGTTCGGATTATGATAGCATTCGGCAATAATATTTTGGTAGCTGTAAGATTTTTCCATTTTGATGTGTTCGCCATAGGTCAAGTTTTTGAGTTGTGGCGTCTGCAGTTATTGCATTTAATTATACTCAACACAACTATGTTGTCAGGGTATTATAGCTTTGTGTAGCCCCAAGAGTTTGTAACGCCGCGAAATGTTGGTGCTAGACCCACCTTTAAGTATACCAATCGTGTGTGTCCGTCCGTCCGTCTGTCCATTATAATTTGTAAACACGATACAGGCCAGTTATGGACCAATCTTCACGAAATTTTGCATGTAGGATGGGTTCTGGCCAATGAAGACCCCTATTGTTTTTGGTAAAGATAGATTAATGTTTAGGGGATGAAATGGACCAAAAACTTTATTTTTGCCTGATTTTCTGGTCGCTCCAGAGGCCGCAATTATGCCCCAAACATCGCGAATTTCACATGGAGAAGGGATTCGGACCAAAGAATAAGCATGATAAAGATCGGTCAATATTTAGCGGGTGTGTGACTAAATTTGTATTCTATAGCGTATATATTTACCCCTAAAAGACATAGACCCGAAAAATTTATAGTATATCCAAGAGGAGTGGTTGACCTTTAAATTGATACCAATCATATTGTTGTATGTACTCGGATGTGGGAGTTACACGTAAATATTTAAGTATTGGTCCATGAAGTTCCAGTTTTTTTGTGTTTATTATTTTTATATTCTTTATTGATTTATAAAAAAATTACAATTCATGTGTCCTGCGAAGCTTTAGGCTTGTCTGTTGCCAAGGACCACGCCTATAATTTTCGGTGATGATCAGATCTGTATTGTGGGATACAGTAGGCCGAAAACTTAATTTTTTGTGTTTTTTCGAGTTGATCTATAGGCCACAATTAAAAACCGAACATCAAAACACAGCCCACGGTGAAGGTAATCTGGACAAGCTATTAAAAGGGCTGTACTGAGGGTTCAAATATCGCGAAATATTGTCCAAGCTCAGAATATAGAACCACAAAAAGATAAATTTTCGAGGAAGTTGTGTAGGGTATCATACGGTCGGCCCCTCCGACTATACTGCTCCGCTCACTGGTTTGTTGTTATTATTTTCTTAAACCAGTTTATTTTTATTACCTGAAAATTCGGTTCAAATATTTAGGTATCTCGATCTGTCTCCAGCGAAGAAATACTAATAATGTGAAGCACGTAATAAGATCCTATTTAGTGAATATTTCATACAAATCCGACACATATTCATAATCTACAACTTATAGATGGGAAAGGACGATGAAAACATAGGTATATCGATTTCTTGTCTTTGAGGAGCTTATCTAAAATCTTATGAGCGACATTTGTGTAGAGTATTTGGAGACAAAAAAATTACAACATGTGGTATTTAGTTTACGGTTCAGGAAAGAGATTCAATTTGACTGCATACATGTGTGAAAGCCAAAGAATTTTTCTACTCCCAGATTACGAACTCCCGATAAGAAGCACAATGGCAAATAATTGCCCACTCCGTAAAGACGGCAGAAAAAGAGCACTTGGGTAACAAAAACCACTATCCATGGTACAATTAGGAGTGTCGGAATGCTACTGATGTTAAAAACGTAGCGTATAGGGCAACCCTGCCGAGAGAGATTTATCTGGAGAAAATGAGATAGGAGGAATGTATTTTCAGAAACAAAGAAGAAAGAACAAGAACCACGTGAGCGGGATCACATCGAGATGTACAGGAGTCAGGTCGAAGTTCGGAAAATTGACTAACGAGTAAAACATCAAACCTACGGTGTTGGTGTGGGCACATCTACCTGTAGGGATGAGTATGAAAACCTGGGGGGTTACTCTGTATTGCGTTGCGAAAGCCAGTGCGATGCGAAAGCTAAATGCGTTAAGAGTGCAATTTGGTACTCTGTATCGCTCACGCAAACGCATTCGCAAAATAAATCGAAAATAGGGCAACACTGGCACCACAAAGTAAACAATAACGAAAAATGACAAAAGGAAACGTCAAAAAATTGTAAATAAAAACATATTTTTATGTGGTACGAGTGTTTTTTTTTTAAACATTAAACATTTAAAACATATTTTTATGTGGTACGAGTGTTTTTTTTAAACAAAAATGATGAACCAACTAAAAAAAAGAATTTTAAGAGATCGATCAAATATACTCTACCTAAGTGAACACGGGTATGAAAATAGAAGTACGAATAATGTGACAAACGTTTTCAAATATTTAATTTTTATAAATTTGTACAAAATGACCTCGTCGTTCCAAATAGATCCACAGCAATTCCAAATCCAATAAAAGTGGACGCTGCTTTGAAATTGCTTGGACAAGGTGGTTATCAACACCAACCTGTAAATATGCACACATAGTTTCACATTTTATATATAAAATATAAAACATTACTTTTTTCCAACCAGCGACATCTCTTACAGGAGGTCCATCTGAATTAAGGTCATCATCCAGTTTTCTCTACAATTTTTTGGCGCGTCGTTTCGCATTTGAACTCTACAACTGGCCCCTTGCCAAATCGCTGTGTTGCACCATAAAATCTACTAAAGTTTGGAACTGACGGTGCTGAGTCGTCAACTGTAACTTTTTTTGGCTTTCACCCAAAATAATTATCAATTTAGATGTAAATAAAAACTTTAATTGTGCTTATTTACATGTTTCGCTTCATTTGCGTTTGCTATTTTGTTAACGCAAGATATTTGCGTTTAACGAACGAGTTTGACATGCGTTTTCGTATTACAGATTGCGGTGATGCCACATTTGCGTAAAGTAGATGCGAAAGGAGATACGAAAACGAATTAGAGAGTACCAATTACGCGATGCGATACAATTTTTCTTACGCATCGCAATACAGAGTAACCCCCCTGGTGATCTGGATACAGATAACGTGTTGAGGATCCTGGAAAGAGTATTTTGCAAAGCTTCTAGTATCAAATAGTTGCGGTGAAGAAGATACTCCAGAACCAATAAGATATGACGGTATATAGTGTATACCACCTAGCCAAGATTTGGTCAGAATAGCAATTAATCGGCTGAAGAATAATAAAGCAGCAGGTGTCAATGGATTGGCACCCGAACTATTCAAGGCCGGTGTTCAGATGCTGGTCAGGAGCATGCACCAGCTGATTAGTATAATATGCATCCTGTGTCCCTCTGAGCAAAAAAGGAGACAAGGCGATATGCGCCAACTATAAAGGAATAAGTCTCATTTCCATCGCATATAAAGTGTTATCCAGTGTGCTGTGTGAAAAACTGAAGCCAATGGTCAATGAGATTATTGGATCATACCAATGCGACTTCAGACCGCAAATCCAACATTGACCAGATTTTCACTCTCCCCCAAATCCTGTAAGAAAACCCACGAATACAGCGACATATTTCAACTATACGTCAATTATAAAGCTGCATTCGACAGCCCTATCCGCTTTAAAGCCATGTCTGCATTCGAAATTTCTGCAAAATTAATACGGCTATGCAGTATAACTTTGAGTGGCACAAGGTTAGCAGTTAAAGTTGGAAAGGACCTCTCGGAGCCCTTTAATATCGAACAAGTTGATAGTTTGTTGTGTGACCATTTTAAGATCCTGCTAGAAAGGTCATACGAGAGATAAATGTGAAAAGAAATGGCACACCTGTTGCTCGCCTAAGACGACGACATCGACATAATGGGTCGAATACTGGGAGCGGTAACAGCCACCTTTGAACGAATTGAGGAGTCTATCAAAGTGGAACTGACAGTAAATGACGAGTAGACCAAATTGTCCAATAGACTCGGACCAACTGTGGAACCTGAAATCTACAGCTTTGCGGTAGTCAAGGACTTTATGTACCTCGGTACCGTTATAAATAAAACTAATGACATCAGTTAGGAAATTCGGAGAATGATAGTGTTAGCCAAAATATGCTACTATGGTCTGAGTAAGGAATTCAAAAACAAGGCCACATCTCGCCAGAGCAAACTCACACCCTACAAGACGCTGAAATTATCCGTGTTGTTGTATGAACCTCCGGAAGATCTATGGGGCGATCTGTGTCGATGGTGAATATCAGCGCCGAATGAACCATGAGCTATACCATATATTCCCGGACATCGACATAGTCAGACGATCGAGCTCTAGCGACTACGTTGGCTAGGCCATCTTGTGAAAATGGATGAATATGCCCCAGCTCAAAAGGCATATAAAGCGAGAAAATGATGCAGAAGGGAAAGGCCACGAATTCAATGGAAAGGTCAATTGGAAGACAACATTTCACCAAAGGATGGATCGAAGTAGGGAAACCCTAGTCTACTACTGATGGTTTACGCAGAATTTGAATGAGAATTATTTTGTCTGTGTAGATATATCATCGGTGTGTCGGTGATGGAATTTTTTAAGTGTCGTTTTGTCGGACAAAAAACATTTAGGTGATCATTTACAATGTAGATCCATATTTTGGCATATCCATCATCCTTATTAGAGTCCCGACATAGTTTGACATTAGGAATTCAAAAGTTTTATCTTTATTATCTATAAAACGTATACAGTGAATCAAATAATCTCTATATGTTAAATATTTTTATTCTCGGAACAATATATTTCTATTTCGATACGACGACGATGGCACGTTTTGTTTGTTTTTTTTTCTATTAACATCATGAATATATTGTTATTGAGAAATTCAAAAATATCTCAATAAACATTCTTTGTAAATGAATTTATTTGTATTGCTGCATACATACTCGTACATGTATGTCACAGATGAGCATGGATGGATATTCAATTTCCTGAAAAAGAAATTTAATTAATCATGAAAATAAGTGCATGTTTTTGTATTTCTATTTTTTGCTTAGGAAATTCAATATTTGAATAATTCCCAGAAAAAAATTCAAAAGAATATTTAATATCAGAAATAAAATTGAAAGGGAGTACATACTATTATTATGAATGTCACACACAAACTACCAACAAATATTTCCAATACTTTTAGGATCATGATAATACAATTGCAATTATTATGTAATAATAATAAAAATAATAAAACTTATATTTATTTGTAAAATTTCATTACAATTTAATAGAAATCTTCCAAGAAATTCAATTCAATAAGACAATCAATGTTTGAAGCTATAAAATACCTACACACATCCGAACCCATACACACGCAGAGCCGAATGAAGGAATTATTGTAAAAGTAATTTGTGCCCTTTGCACAAATACATATCTAATAATCCACAAACCCCAGAAATCAATCAAAATGAAATAATGTTAATTCTATTCTCCCTTCGTCCTTCGCTCATGCAATCACAGGACGTCTTCGTTCGTAGTTGTGTCGAGGCAAATGTTTGTTTTTCATTTGTTGTCTTCCTTCAATCATAAAATTGCTAACGTTTGTCTTGCCTTACAGGCAAATAAATACAGCAATCCAATCACAAGAGTTCCTTATTCGGTATTTTGCTATGTAACGCCTCATTTAAGTACACACAATATAGTGGTGATGGTTATACACAATATAGGGATAGTAGGGGAATGAATTAGTGATGTCAGCAAGATTTTAGGGATTTGAACGAAACAACATTTTTAACATTAAATTCGGACATTTTATAGCCTCCGCTATACGAGATTGCATCGAAATACAAATTACAAACACTTAGGTTCCAAAATTTTGGCTAGAACATTCAACGTACCGATGGGAATTTGGGAATTTGGATCTAAGTAGAATAGGTTAAAAATTGACCCCATATTGTATTTTTTGTGCAAAAACATGTTTTATTCCCCCCTAAACCCAGAAAGCCGAATTACAAGCACATCGGCTAAAAAATTCGTCTTTGACCTTGAGATTGGATCAAATGGGGGACTTTATAAGTAGGATATTTGAAAACATGGATTCTTTTTTCGAAGGACTTCCTCAGTTGGAAACTGTGTCTAAGATCTAAAACTATTTTTAGCTATCAAGAATTTTGAAAAAAATCTTCTATAACCTAAACTAGTGAGCGGAGCAGTATAGTCGGGCGAGGTCAATCATATGATACCCTGCACAATTACATCTAAACTCTAACTTTCTGCGGATCTGTATTCCGAGCATGGACAATATTTCGCGATAAAGGTCAACAGACCAACTTTTTTACACTGACAACTTTTCCCGGAATTAATGTATACTCCCGGAATTAATGTATACTCTATAAAATTAAGATTTATTCACATAAAAGTCTTGGTCCGCTAAATATTGACTGATCATCATGAAAACTGTACTTACTTAGCTGGCTTGTTACAGAACGGCTGTTCCATAAGTCGAGCTTAAAAAATATTTCCAAGCGCATCGGTCTTGTGCGCAAGTCCACCAATTTGGAAGTCCATGTTCCAAGATGTTGTTTTCTACTTTGTCTTTCCATATAATACGTGGCCTTCCCCTTCTACGGGAACCATCAGTAGGCTCGTTTTTATATGCCTTTTGAGCTGGGCATTTTCATTCATCCGCACAACATGGCCTAGCCACCGTAGTCGCTGCAGCTCAATACGATTGACTATGTCGATGTCCCCGTATAAATTGTAAAGTTCGTTCATTCGACGCCGTTATTCACCGTCGACGCAGATCGGCGGTAGATCTTTCGGAGGTTTTTTTTCAAACACCCCGAGAGCTGCCTCATCTGCTTACGCAAGTACCCATGCTTCTGATCCATATAATAGCATGGGTAGTATCAGCGTCTTGTAAAGTGTGAGTTTGGTCTGGCAAGAGGTGGCCTTGTTTCTAAACTGCTTACTTAGACCATAGTAGCATCTGTTGGCCATCACAATCGTTCTCCGAATTTCAAAACTGATGTCATTCGTTTTATTTATGGCGGTACCAAGGTATATAAAATCTTTAGCTACCACGAAGCTGTAGTTCTCAAGTTCCACAGTGGGTCCGAATATGGTCCGATGATGTCATTGACCATTGGCTTCAATCGTTCACACAGCACACTGGATAGCACTTTATATGCGATGGGAAGGAGACTTATTCCTCTATAGTTGGCACATATCGTCATATCTCCTTTTTTTGTGCACGGAACACAGGATGATGAGCTTCCAATCATTGCTCATGCATTCATCTAGCCAAATTGTGCTAATCAGCTGGTGCATGCTCCTGACCACCAGTCTTGAATAGTTCGGCTGGTAACCTGCTGTTTGTTGTTCTTGAGCCGATTAATTGCTTTTATGACCTCATCTTGGCTAAGTGGTATACACTCTATACCTATTGGTTCTGGGGTATCTTCCGCCGACCCTATTTGATCAACACACTATCTGGCTCTGTAACCAGGTTTCCTTCTTCATCTCTACAGGAGGATGCCTGCACCAAAGCCTTCGGTTTGGTGTTTTACCTGTTGGTAGAATTTCCGGACTTCATTCTGACTCCAGTACATCTCGATTTGTTCACGCTCACGTTTTTCTTGTTCTTTATTCTTTTTCTGAAAACACGTTTCTCGTCTCTCCTTTTCTCCCGATAATTCTCCATCACGTTACGATCATCAGTAGCATTACGACACTCCTGATCGTACCATGGGTTTCTTGGTGGTGGTCTTTGTTACACAAGTGTTCCTTTTGTTCCAGTTTGTAGGGAGTGGGCAATTCTTTGCCATTGTGCTTCTATACTATTATCGGGACAAGAATTGCTTTCTTCAAACAGATAGATAAATTGAGCGGTGTAGGCCTCGGCTACCTGTTGCGTTTGCAGCTTTTAGACGTCGAATTTCCGTGTTGTATTAGATCGCACCTTGGCTGCAACATTAAGACGGGTGCGTACCTTGGCTCCCACAAGGTAATGGTCCGAATCGATATTCGCTCCTCGGATCGATCGGACGTCTAAAACAATGGATGAATGCCTTCCATCTATCACAACATGATCAATTTGATTTCTCGTTACTTGATCAGGAGAGATCCAGGAAAACAGATATAATTATTTGTTGGCCAGATTCCCTTCCTCGTGCCTTTCAGGATTATATGTATATATATACACGCCGCAGAATGCAAATTTAACAATTTATCACACAAAAGTCGGTGTCCATTTGACCCGCTAAATATTATTCCTTGCCCAGATTATCTTCCTAATGTAAAATTTCGCGGTGATTAGGTGCCCTAAATCATTACTAAAAACAATTTGACCGATATTTCGAGGCGTTATAAAGTCTTGAGGTCATACAAAAAAAGCTTTAATACCCAGACAACATAGTTGTGTAGGGAATAAAAACTAGTCGGAACCTTTCCATGGGCGGCACTTTTCCTATAAGGAAAATTTTTTGCGAATATATTTTTCTTAAAGGCACTCTGTGAGAGAATGGTTTACTCTCCATGAACCCAAATTTTTAATAAATTATTTGGTTCAACGTCAAAAACAAAATGTTCAAAGGTATGGTCCTATATCGAACAATTTCTGTAAGAAAGTTTTTTATTCTCCAGGATTGCCAAATACATAGCATATCGATGGAAAAAAGTCAGCTAAAATATAAGATCACATTGAGCCGAAGCTGTACATAAACAACAACCACCCGCGAGAGGTTAACACTAAACTGCCAGGCTAGATACCCGAAACCCGGAACGGAACACATTTTCATATCAGCTTCAATCCCGAATCTAGTACCGTTAACATTAATACAGACTCTCTATACTAGGTATACTAGAATGACATTACCTGTCTTACACCCCTCCAACGATCGTTCTACGGATATTTTCACCATGAATACCACTTAGACTAATGGATGAAGGCTCTCTAATAACTGGAACTCAACAACTGCATTGCACGTAATTTCAATAATATTAGTAGAGGTCAAAAAAGACCATGCAACGAAAGAGTCATGGTGGCCCAAGAGGACATCGATTAGACCAACCTCTGGTCGATGAACAGCAGATTCCGAACACCATCTACACCAAGGTGTACCGTTCGACAGCCTTTTCAAGTGGTCCACGTAAGCGACTGATATCTGTCATAAGATGAGAAGTAGAAACGAGGTCTCAAGTCGCTGGCCGTCAGCATTTTTGGATATAAAGCAATAGATGATCTGCTAATGTAAGTGACACGCAATGGAAGAATATATACCTAGCGGGATACCGCTCTAAGAACTCCAATAGGTAGACATCCTCATGACACCAGTGGATCATTATTATGAGAAGACGAATATCATAGCATCGCCACATGGTACATATGTTTTCGATACAGTACCCTATTGGGTGTTATCATCGGGACCATCATTATGAGAAGGCGAATATCATAGCATCGCCACATGACACATTTGTTTTCGATGCAGTACCCTATTGAGTGTTATCATCGGGAACACGCCTGCCCTAAGGACGCTAAGGATAGATGTTTATGATATAGAGTGAGGTACATATGTGAACCCCTAGATCGCTCATGCACAAAACAGTACATTATCGTCGATGATTTTGAGAATAAGCGTGTGAGATCGTAACTGAGAATTCATCATCAAAAACGACTGACGAAAAAAGAAAAAAAAGGGTTTTTAACCAGCTACTACGTTCAGTTACGGTAGCGTATATGACTGAGCATGACTGATCAAGATCAACAAGCCTAGATCAAGGCATGATTGGCATCCATTCAGTCGATTTACTCGGAAAAAATACACCATCCATAGGAGCTTAGGAGAAGTAGCTGCCTGAATATATATGAGTTGTCTTAGCACATATAAGATCAGGATAGTGGGATACACCTCTCATATGCCCATCATACGGACTAGGACCACACGACACGTTGCACCGTTTCAACTGCCTATATAAGCCTATTCGCCTGTATCAGAATTTTCTTTAGAAGCAGTCCATACAGGATTTAACCGTCCTGAATATGAACTCAGAGGAGTAAGAACCGGACAACGCATATTGGAATCTCTTTCTTGTATTTCAGTGGATACAACATCAACAGGAACAAAGTATAAAGTTATATCCGTGAGGAGCGAACGCTCAGGGCAGTGACTAGACAGTCTTATAAATATTCACATTTGGGTGAAAAGTTTGCTTAAAAAGGCAAAATTCGTTGTAATGTTTTTATAAAACTTGGGAACAATTTGAGTTCTTCATGAGCAACATAGACTGGTTTTATACATACATACAGCTCGAATTTCACTACAATCCTAAAATTGCGAACTGCAATTGCAAGATATTCACCATTCTTGCTGGGATTTTAATGTGTCGTTGAAAAAAATCTGTCAATCCATTTTAGTAGTGACCTAGTTTATCTTCCAAATGTCAACGAATAAAAGTCTATACTGTAACATCTATCCAAAAATTACGGAAAATTTTAAATAATATCTCTTGATGGTAAATACTTTAATTGACTTTGAATCGGACAGATTTAAAAAAAAAAATTAACAAAATACCTCCTGATTTAAATATTCCCATATCGTCATCCCTACCACCCTATGCTACATTCAATATTTATCCAACATTGTAATAAATTTAACATACAAGCGCCAACACAATTGCAATTCAAGTATCTTATAATGTACATATGTAGTATTTGTAGTTGTATTTGTGTAATGTGGTTGGTATTAACTTAATTCAATTAAAAATGCCTGAATTGTTCTCTACGCATTTGTGCTTGGTTGCTGCAAAATTTGTTAATCACTTTAATGTTGTTATCATATAATTAATTAAAATCACCGTCGTGTGTGTGTGTGTTTGTGAATGTTTGCTGAAATGCTATGTCAGAAATAGATTTAATTATAATTATTATTATAGCGATTAAACATATATAATACGAACAACAAAAATTAAATCAAATATTGAAGATCTCATTTGCTAATTACCCGAATGTACTTAAGTTGGATTAACGATGTCCACCTGACGCTCCAATTGTAATTATATAGAGATTGGAATATTTATTGTGGAACTTTGACATGTTGCACATATGTTGGAATTACTCCCAGAGAAGGATGTTTTGAACTCTAGGATCTTCCTTAAGGGACACCCCCCCCCCCATTCTCGGGGTCAAAAATTGTTTTGATTCAATTCGAATCTACACTAATTCAAAAATGTCCCTACAAAATGTCAAGAGAAAATCTGAAGAACTCTTGTAGATATAACCGATTTATTGTGTCAGCATCAAGTGACGGCTAAAGGGCTTCTCAAACTTTAAATGCGTTTTTTTTTTCTTTTGTAAATGGCGGGCACGATAACTCAAAAACTAATGACCCAATCGATTCCAAACTTTTTCACGTTTCACTGTGAATGTATAGCTATCGTATGAAGTCTTCCTTATTTTTTAATTTGGTCTTTGGTTAAAAATGCGCGATTTTCCAAAAATATTTTTTCAAAGGTCCGCAATTTTGTTAATTTTAGAGCGAAGTCAATAATCCTAGTTCATACGAGAGCCAGACATGTACTCTTTCTAACACCGTTGGAATTTTCGGATTCCGATGTTCCAGTGGGGAGTTATCATACCCGCCATCAAAAATAAGGACTTTTCTTTAATTACAAGAAACAATAACAAAAATTTTTTGTAAATTATTTTTCTTCCTTTTTAAATCTTCAAATATATATGTGCAAAGTTACAAATCATAACAAGCATTGGTATTGATTGATACCAGCCCATTGAAAATCTTGAAAAATTAAAATCGGGAATGGTAGGGTTCCTTTAAGCCAGAAGAGTGAATCTAACTTTAAATGACAAATGTGCTTTTTTTTAAGGAAAAATAAAGCTTTTGCCCAAACTAGAGGATTTAGCCTAAGAGCAGACAAATGTAAATTAAAATTGTATTCAATTTAATTTACAATATCCATTTATAATTAGACGTGTATGTGTGTAAATTCGCAAGCACAGGTGTGCAAATGTGTCTAAATGTCATTATCCGAATGTGTAAATAATGATATTGTCACTTTGACCTGTTTATCTTACACAGCATCCATTACAGCCAATTTAATACACACACATGTTCCCTTGTATGGCAACAATGAATTGTATTAAATTGAATATTTAATTGAAGTGACAAATTAATTAAACATCATTAGATTGCATTAAATTATGAAAGTAATTTGAAATATTCTATATATTAAGTTGGGGAAAAATAAATAAATTATTTTTATATGAACTATAGGGGACTTTATTTAACATGCTTCGGAATGTCCGATTTGTCTGATATGCACCGTTTTGTTGTCATCTTTTTTTAACTTCATAATGCCTCTCTCATAGAAGCCCTACTCTCTATTTGCAACAAACTCTAGTAGTCGATTATCACAATCCTCCCTAGATACAAATTTTTTACCATTAAAAAAATTTAGCATTGCAAAAAAAAGATGATAATCGCTTGATGCCTAGTCCAGACTGAATGGCGGATGCATTAAAACTTCCCAGCCAATCTCCTGAAGATTCTGGTGGAACACGACACCTTTCGTGTTTGCGAATTCTTGCCGTTTCTGGTCAATTGCTATTTTCAAACGGTCCAGTTGTTGACTGTAGAGATCAGAATTTATAGTTTGGCCATATAGAAGCAACTCATAATAAATAATCCCCTTCCAGTCCCACCAAATGCATAGCAGAACCTTCCTGGCCGTTAGTCCTGGTTTGGCCACCGTTTGAGGTGCTTCACCGCTCTTTGACCCTAATCGTTTTCGCACAGGGTTATCGTATGTGATCCATTACTCATCTCCAGCCACCATCCGTTTTAAGATATGGGTCGATCTCATTCCGTTTGGCCAAGCAGATGGAAATTCGATCCATCCTATTTTTTTTTCTGTTAATTGGTGTGGCACCACCCAAACATCGAACTTCTTTTTGAATCCAGCTTTGTGTTTGTAGTTTAAAACAGTGTTATTGTCGATTTTTAGCTCCTGGACGATGTTACGAATGCCAACAACTTCGATCATTTCTCTGATTTTATCGCCATTTTCCACGAAAAAATAATGGATTTCTTTTTTTTTCCAATCTAATATAGGTTTAATTAACAACTCAAATAAAATTACCCCAAACAATTAGCCAACCATATTTTTGGCAAAATCACTGGTAGTGATAATGGAGATCCATCCTTCACATTTTTATAGTACTACTAGCATATGCCCGCAACTTAGCGAATGTAGGAAATATTTAAAAATGTGTTATTTTTTTTTTTTAATTTTCAGAGAAAACTGCATATGTCAGAAAAAACAATCCATACATTAATATCGACTATAAATTAAATTTGTGTGCCATTTAGTACCAAATTTTATGATTCGAGCTCTAAAGGTTCACCCAAATCCAAATTTTCCATTTAGCACACATTATTTCCATAAGTACCCTCCTCAACCATCTAGCCAAACTTCCTGCATACGCCGATCATATACTACAATGATTCCAAATTCAAATTTCAGGATTCCAACTCTATCGGTTCACCCACAATTAAAATTGTACCGAATTTAGTAGTAGAGTTTCCAAAACTTTCTACTTAACCCAAACCAAAACCCCCACAGTGATCCTAAATCTAATTATCAGGATTCGAACTCTATCGGTTCAAATTGTACCAACTTTAGTACACAGTAGTATGAATTTCCAAAACCTTTTACTTCCCCCAAACCTACACCACCACAGTGAACCTAAATATAAGTTTAAGGATTCCAACTCGATTGGTTCACCCACAATTCAAATTGTACCAAATTTAGTAAATAGTTGTACCAATTTCCAAAAAATACTACATACCCCAATCCTACCCCCCTAAATTTAACTTTCAGGATTTCAACTCTATCTGTTCACCCACAATCAATTTCCAAACCCTCCTACATACCCCAATCCTACACCTCCACAGGGATCCCAAAATTAAAATTTCAGGATTCCAACTCTATCGATTCACTCACAATTTAAATTGTACCAAATGTAGTACACTTAGTAAAATTTCTAAAACATCCTACATACCCCAACCCTACACCTCCACACTGATCCTAAATCAAAATTTCATGATTTCAACTTTATCGGTTCATCCACAATTTAAATTGTACCAAATTTAGTACACATTAGTACAAATTTCTAAAACTTCCTACATATTTCAATCTTACACCTCAACAGTGATCCTGACTCCAAATTTCATGATTCTAGCTCTATTGGTTCACCTAAAATTCAAATTGTACCAAATTTAGTACCATTTAGTACCCATAAGTATTATTTTATTAAACTGTATCCTGGCCCTAATCCTACATCCCTACAATGATCCTAACTCCAAACTTCATTGTTCCAGCTCTATCGGTTCACCCAAATCCAAATTGTACCAATTATAGTACGATTTAGTACTTTTTGTACACATAAGTAAAAATTTCCAAAACTACGTACATATCCCAATCCTACACTCCGACGGTTTTTCAGAATTTTCAGGATTCCAGCTCGATTTGTCTTCCAAATCAAATTTGTACCAATTATAGTACCATATAGTACTTTTCGTACACATGAGTACACGCTTTCCAAACTCTCCCCATATCGACCCTACTTTACATTCCAAATTTCAAGTTTTTAACTCACTCCATTCACATGCTACGAAATTGTACCAAATTTAGTACATTTTCGTACTTTTCGGATAGTTATAGTTCGAATTTCCAAAAACCCTTTAGTACATCTATCCTACATTCAATCAACGACCACCAACCCAAATTTCAGAGTTCTAGTTCCACCGGTTCGCCAAATACAAATGGTATCACATTTAGTACTTTTCGTAGCGTTGTAGTACAAATTTCCAAAAACCCAGCCTTATCTGTCCCCTTTGGACCAAGAGTGACACTCACCCAAAATTTCAAGATTCTATCTTCAGCCGTTTCGTCTGGGCGTTGATGAATCGTTAAATCAGTCAGGCAGTCGGTCGGTCAATCATTTTACTCTTTTATTAGTATAGATTAAATTTGTACCAAATATAGTACCATATAGTATTTTTCGTACACATGAGTAAGCGCATTCAAAACCATTTCCTTAAATGGACCCTACATCTCAGCCTTAATTCACACTCCAAACTTCAAGTGTTTAACGCTATCCGTTCACATGCTACAGAATTTTACCAAATTTAGTACATTTTCGTACTTTTCGGATAGTTATAGTGAATTTCCAAAAACCCTTTGGTACATCTATCCTACACTCCATCAACGACCACCAAACAAAATTTCAGAGTTCTAGCTCCACCGGTTCGCCAAATACAAATGGTATAACATTTAGTACTTTTCGTACAGTTCTAGTACCAAGGGTGTCGTACATTGATCCGGCTGGAAGGACCAATGTTTGAGCACAAATCAAATATTGATTGATACTAATTTATCAATTTATTTAATTTGTTCTTAGGTTTATACAATTCAAATTCAATTCAATATCTTAATTAATTAATACATACATTCTGCCAGCTATATTAATATAATATTTGGTAATATCAATATCTATGCTAGGTGAATGTACTCAAGTCCATATATATCAGCATTGCTGCAGTCAGTCAATTCATTGACTTCAGAAATTTGATACACTCACTCACGCTAGTGGCTTATAAATTTTTTGCTGCTATTACTGATTAACCTGCACTAACAGCAGGTATTCTCTATCATTATAAGTGAATGTTTGTTTAATTTCTACCCCACACTTTTATGGTAACTGATAGGGAACCAATTCCAACATTCAAATCGTATAAATTACATTGTCAAGCAATAAACCATTTAGTCGCAGCGTGTGTAACTAATAACCATAAATAAATGTAAAGCCCTATTTGTCTCGGTTTTATATACCTTTAATAGCAATCAAAATATAACACAGTATTAATCATAATAATACTATAATCACAAAATCGTATATAATTGGAGAACAAAAGAAAATACATGGTATGATCTTGAACTTATATCTAATCTACATTCACATGACATTGAACCCTATACAATTTTAGGACGTATGCACTTTTTTAACTTAATATCTAGCTTGTGGGAAGCTAACGTTCCGCCAGACATTCTATCTGTCAGCAATAGAGTCCTTGGCCTTCGTTCTTTTCCACATAGTAATTGCAGTATTGCTTTTGGGTCGGCGTCAGCCCCATGGTATCCACTTCTGATTTGAATTGTTCAAAGCCTCCAACGCCTGCCATATAACCGTTAAGTTTCGTAGCAACATAGGAGCTTTGTAAAAGTTTTGACTTTAAATTTAGCGTGTCACATAAATCACGATGACCTTGCAGGCGATATTTCTGGTGATAACTGCAAAAGAAAAAGTTATGCAATACAATCGCCTATTTCAAAAAATTAGTATCAAAACCTACTCTTCAGCAGGATAGAAATTAGTTTTAGCCCGAATTTCCGTAATTATAACCTCTGGAGCCCGTTTGATTTGTTCTTCCTGTTTCGATTGTTCAGCAATTGCCTTCTGCTCTTCGTCGTGGTATAAGATCAGTGACATATATTGTCTTTTAATGGGGGTGGTGGTTAGGCCGTATTCATGGTTGTTCCAGAATAAATCAAGGAGATCTTTGAAGGAAATGATGTTTGGATCGTAGTCAATTTCCAAAACTTCAGTATGGTCACCCCTAAATAATGATATCATGTTAGAATGCATTTTTTGAAAGGTTGTTAGTAAAGCAAGCAGAATAGGTAGAGAAAGCAACAGATCACAGTGGGAGTGGAAATGAGAAAGGGAGTAGGAAAAACGAAAACGAAGATTAATTACAATTTGTTATTTTACATAAACTTACAAATTACGGTACTTTGGGCCTTCTTTGGTGCCGCCGGCATAGCCTACAGTTGTGCGCAATACTCCTCTTGTGGCTCCATATAACGATTCTGCGCCCCAAAAACATCCCATGCCAAATGTGGCCGTTTTGATGAATGGCACACCAAGCGAATGCACCGGGCTGAGGTTTAACTCTTTTTGTTCATTGCGCACAATACTCTGGAATATTCAAAATAAACATCGATTAACTCAATTCTTGTTTTGTCCATAAAATTAAAACGAAAATAAATTACAAATAATTTTAAAGAACTTGTATTGCAGTTGTTAAATTCGTTGAAAATGCCATTCGAACGGTTAATAACGTAAATAACCATAGTCAACAACAGGATAAATTTCATATTGTCTGAGAGAATTGATAGCCTGTGACGAAAGCTCTTTAAATACTGAATTGCAGCGTCATTGCATTATTTTTTGATTATTGAGAAACCAGGTTCAATGCACGTATGCTTACCTACATACATACAATCAAACAAAAAAACACACAACAACAATGGCTGTCGAAGAGCCAGCCAAGCAAACTGGCCGAGAAACATGTGTTTGCATTTACACTGAGAACAATAACAATCTCTTATTACAGAGAGTGAATGCAGCGTAGAATCTCTTACTAGATCACACATGCATTTTATAAAGGCCAAGGTCAGTTTCGATACACGTTTCGTTGAAGTATTCCTGTTTTTTGTTACGATTTGATTTAGGGCCAAAAATATTCGAAACGAGAAATAATGGAATATTTTCAGTATATATATTCTATATTTGCATATAAATATTTATATTTACATTTGTAACCTTAAAATGTTTACCATCGAACCGAATAACATTTCTGACCATTTTCTAATTAGTTAATTTTGACACTTGGTGACAAACTTATGTAATCAAAGAACACACTCGAATAGAAGAGGAACAATACCCTACACAACTATGTTGTCGGGGTATTATAGGTTTGTGCAACCTGAAGAGGAGATGAAAACTTTATTTTTGTCTGAGGCCGTAAATATGGCCCAAACTTCGCGAATTTTTACATGGAGAAGAGAATCGGACAACTTTTGTGTGAAAAATTACAAAAATTTGTATTCTATAACTATATATTTACCCGAGAAGTTCATAAATTGATACCATTAGTAACCCTTTGAAAATTGCCACTATAACGGTGATGATCAGATAATTATTTTGGGATGATGTGGACCGGAAACAACGTGACTAATAATTATTCCCCACAGTTCTTTGGATTTTTACGAAGTTTGGCATAGCGTACTGAATTGAGACTATAATTATGCGTGCTAAGTTTCGTGAAAATCGGTTCAGATTTCAATATAGCTCCCATATACATTTTCGACCGATTTTATGTAAATGCTGCACTAAAGACATAAAATATTAGATTGGTGAAAATAAAGATAAAATCGTAGAAATGATCACAGTTGGAGCTAAAAATCGACCATAAAACTATTTTAAACCATTTGCACAAAGCTGGATTCAAAAAGAAACTCGATGTTTGAGTGCCACACCAATTAGCAGAAAAAAACGGAATGAGATAGACCCATTTCTTAAACGGATGGTGACTGGAGATGAGAAATGGATCACATACGATAATCCTGTGTGAAAACGATCGAATGACCAGGACTAACGGCCAGGAAGGATCTGCTATGAATTTCATGAGACTGGAAGAGGATTATTTATTATGAGTTGTTTTCATATGACCAAACGCTAAATTCTGATCTCCACTGTCAGCGACTGCACCGTTTGAAGATCGCAATTGACCAGAATTGGCCAACAGGAGAGGTATCGTGTTCCACCCGGACAACGCTATGGCCACACACACTTCTACAGTGACTCCCCAGAGACTTCGGGAGCTTGGTTGGGAAGTTTTAATGCATCCGCCATACAGTCCGATTATCATATTTTTCTTGTTGATTGCATTGCAAAATTTCTTTAATGATACAAATTTTGTATCTAGGGAGGATTGTGAGAACCGACAAATAGAGAGCAGGACTTCTATGAAAGAGGCATTATGAAGTTACCTTTAACATGCCAACAAATCATACAACAAAACGGTGCATATGTAGCCCAAATCGGAAGCACATTAAATAAATTCCGAAGCACATTAAATAAAGTTCTATTATAGTTCATATAAAAATATTGGATTTATTTTTTCCCAACCTAATATTTTCGTCAGATTTTATTTTAATGATGCATTAAGATCCTATATTTCTTTAGATTTGCACGAAATTTTGCATAGCGAACTGGATTGAGTCTAGAGTGGTGTGTGTTAAGTTTCGTGAAAATCGGTTCAGATTTAGACATAGTTCCCACACATATTTTCGTCCGATTTTGGGTAAATGCTGCACTTAAGACATACAATATTTCTCCGATAGCGACAGAACTTTGCTATCGGAGTCTAGAATGACGAGTATTGAGTGTTTTAAAATTGATTTAGATACATCTGATATATTTTCTGCTATTTGTATCTAAAAGTTGCATCAAATACTTATCAACTATCCAATTGAGCCTAGAATGATGCTATTTTCACAGAGAATCAGATTTAAATATAGCTATTATGTATATAAATAAACAAAGTTTGTCCGATTGTGAGATGAAAACTTGAACAACGCGCTGTGCTCCAGGATACCAAGTTTTATTCAAATCGGTTTAGATTTATTCGTATAACTGTCATAAATACTTTTTTTCGATTTCATACAAATAGTACACCTAAGAACCTAAGCCTGTTTGCTTTGAATGGATTTTAAGATATCGATTCCAACAATATATCCCTATTGATACATTTCAAGCTTCCAGCAGCATATGCTTTGTTATGCTTGGTTTAAATCGGTACATATAACGATCATAAGAGCCTTTATTGTATGTACCCAAAGTGGGCCAATAATGATCATTGTATCCAATGATTACCCAAAGAGTAAAATTACAGCCGATTTTGGTTAAAATACGTGGCAGAACTTCTCAAAATATATATCTTTGGGATGTACCGCTATAGTGGGGCAACCCTAAAAACTGTACTAATATTGATAATTTTAGCAGGAAGAGTTTCCACCCAGTGGGAAACAAAAATACCTAATTATAGCTGATTAGTTAAAAAAAATGAAGAAACGCCTTTAAAATACATTCCACCAAACGACAATATTCTTATTTCATCTGTTTTCATTAATTTCAAATTATAATTTAATTTCTATTTTAATCTAATATATTTTCCTTTGAGCCACTTTTTTCTAAGCCTAATACCTCACAACCTTATAACAGTTAAATAATAGTTCTATCAATGTTAATTATTATTCAACTAACATTTGATGAGAGAAACATGTACAATTTATTCTCTCACATCTCTTCATTTGCATATTCCATAATTTCCAACACTCTTTATGTTTAATGAGTGCAGCCACAAACACTGCTTGAGGTGTTTTGTTGTGGCCGTCGGCTGATCTCCATATGTCAGCACTTCGCCGCCGGCTACAGTTATTCCTGTCCGCACACGACAATGTTTGCTTGAAATCATTTACATTACGTATTAGTTGTGTGTGCAGGCTTCACTGTAGTTGTTATTTATGGAATTTATCGAATGAGTATGCAATAATTAATGGAAGTATGAAGAGGTTCATGTAAAATAAATTCTCAATACTCTGTCTTATTACATTTGGATTTGGTCAACAGCACAACAACTCGATAAGTATTGAAAACCCATAACCAGTCAATGTTGTCTTGCTTTGCTGTTAACATATATTGAATTGAATTCTTGCTCTTAAATAAAATAATTAAATATTTTCTATTACACTTATTTTTATATATTTTCAACTTTTTTACGGTAGTGCCTGTACCGTAAAAATTTGCCTTCAATACCAATACCAAGAAGTAACATTAATATAAGTTCAGAATTTCCATCTTCAATATTGCGAGCTTTAGTTTTTTTACAGGAGTGTAGTTACGTATGTTTTGCATTAAGGGAACCATTCTCGATTTTAATTTTAATGGTTCCCTTAATTTTTAATTTTAATTTAATTTACAAAATCTTATATATATATATATATATTTTTTTCTTTTTTTCCGTATTGAAACATCGGTATCCGAAAATTCCAACGGTGTTAGAAAGAGTACATGTCTGGTTGTCGGATTATTGACTTCGCTCAAAAGTTAACAAAATGGCGGACCTTTGAACACATATTTTTGACCACAAAGTTACTTAAAAAATAAGGAAGGTCTTCGATTGGATTTATCCTAGTTCATACAATAACTATACACTCACGGAGAAACGTCCCAAAATTTGGAACCGATTGAATTATTAGTTTTTTAGTTATCGTGGCCACCATTCGTAAAAACACTGCTTCGAAAAAAAATGCGTTTAAAGATTGAGAATCACTCTTGCTGTCACTTGATGCTAACGCAATAAATCGGCTATATTTTCAAGAGTTCTTGAGATTTTTACTTGAAAATTTGGGACATAATTGAATTACTGTCGATTTGAATTAAATAAAAAAAAAATTGACACCACCGAGTATTGAATATTAGTTGGGAATAGGGGTTGGGGTTAGTAAACTTTTCCCAATAGGCCTTCAGACAACAGGAAGTGGCAATTGATTGAGTAGTACTGCAATTTCATTTACTAATTTAGTGCGGAATAATATTGAATATGATATTTTTGTATATATTCTTACCACATCCTTAAGGATTGGTGCCTTGATGTCTTCTGGATTGATAGCGATCGACATTTTCACACACAAAATTCACTCAAAGAACTTTAATCTCTGTTCAGCTGTACGTTTTCAATTAAACTGTTGGACAAATTCCGTAATCACCGGCATTTATACTCGCCGTTTAGTGTTTCTTCGATTATAATGTAAGTGCTCTTAATCAACTTAAGCGTCGATTGAGAGAGAGAGGAAGACCGACCTCTAATCGAGCGGACAAGATTACGTTGTTGTAGCTAGAATAGGTCGTATCGAAGATTTGTTTTTCTTGTCCTAAAAGTTCGCCGTTCTGATTGTCAAACTGTCTGATAATTAATAATTTCACAATATATAATAGTTGTTAATAGGTAAAATTCGGATGAATTCTGTTCGGGAAAGAAGTGATACCCTTGATGACGAAAAAGTATTCTCTAGGTACAATAAGTGCGTAAACGGCCGACACTTTTATACTACCTTTTAATAATTCCTAATATCTTCAATACATCCTGATATACGTACATACATACATACGAGTCGAGTATACATGTCTGTCCGTTCATACAGTATAGTTTTTACAAATCTGATCATTGTCTAGTTTAATGATATTCCTCTAAAATGTAAATATTGATTAGGAGAATCAAATGCGCTACATATAATACACCTATCCATAATTGTCGTTATATATTTCTGTAGGATCTTCGTAGTTTTCGTTTCTCTCCAACTAATCTGTTTCCAAGCATTATGACAATGACACTGTCAAAATTAAATACTTTGAGGTTCGTTGAGAGAGAACAAAAGCTTTGTATCTCCAAGTCTTTTGTTGTGTTTCAAATATGTATGCATGCAGTTTGTTTGTGTCGATCAGCTTTAGACGAGAAAGAGATCATTTTGTGTGTGTGAGAGAGAAAGATGGAAAGTTGCCTAACCAGCATGTGCTGATACGGCTCTCCGCAATCAACAATTCGGACCGCTAGCTTGGTTTTGTTAATGTTTTGCAATTTGATTTGATTGTTTATAAACAATGCAAATTTAAAAGATTTTTGTCAAAAATAATTCTGTATGAAAATGACGTCAGTTTCAGGTGACATCTTGACCAATCGATTGGTGGACGTGCATAGAATCGGATTTCGTTTGAATTACAAAAATCGCTTTAGAATTGAGGGAGAGGCAGAAAATTCCGAAATTCTCAGAATCTAAAGTGGATATACCCTCCAATTTTTGTATACATCGAGAATAGGATATTCTCAAATGGTATGCCTAATTTCAACCGATTCCGAAAGGTATCTTCGGAGCTACAATTTTTTAAAAAACTTTTGTTATACGAAATTGTATGTAAACACTGATTGTTGTTGGTATGGCGAGCGAGCGAGTGGACCATGAATACGATAGATATGATCACCTGTGGACGCTACATATATATTTGTTGTGCACAGCAAATATTAAGTATTTCGTCTGGATTTTTTTTTTCAAAGTTGAATGAGTATATGTTTATACGAATGTGTGTTTTTATTGGTAGGTATTCAGATCAGTGCGAATCGTAACAAAGGTGGCAATGCCCTGAACGATGTTTTATTTCCTCTTTGATTATATTTTATGGGTGCTAATAGTAAAGCCTCATATAACAGTTCTATCCACGCTTACCAAAATATTTGTAATATATTAATGATTATAGAAAAATCTTGAAACATTTTTAAAAACGGTTTTTTAAATCCCGAATATGAACGTTAATCACTTTCTGAATCGTGAACAAAGTACCAGGTCGCATTTATGATCCGATTTGGATGAAATTTGGCATAGCGTACAGAATTAGGCCTAGAATGATGTACGTGAAGTTTCGTGGAAATCGGTCCAGATTTAGATATAGCTCCCATATATTTTTTCGTCCGATTTAATGTAAATGGTGTACCAAAGTGTCCATATATATCTTTCGATTTGCACGAAATTTAGCATAGCGTACTGAATTAAGTCTAGAATGATGTGTGTTAAGTTTCGTGTAAATCGGTTCAGATATAACTCCCATATATATTTTTCGTCCGATTTTATATAAATGGTGTACCAAAGCCTCTACTTTTCTTTCGATTTGCACGAAATTTGACATAGCGCACTGACTTAAGTCTAGAATGGTGTGTGTTAATTTTCCAGAAAATCGATTCAGATTTAGATATAGCTCCCATATATAATTTCGTCCGATTTAAGGTAAATGATGCGCCAATGTTCCCAAATATTCGATTTGCACGAAATTTGGCATAGCGTACTAAATTAAGTCTACAATGATGTGAATTAAGTCTAGAATGACGTGTGTTAAGTGTCGTGAAAATCAGTTCCGATTTTAATTATCCCCCATATATATTTTCGTCCGATTTAATGCAAATAGTGAAATAAAGTCCCTATATATCTTTCGATTTGCACGAAATTTGGTATAACGTACTGAGTTACGTCTGGAATGATGTGTGCTAAGTTTCGTGGAACACCAAAGTCCCTATATATCTTTCGATTTGCACGAAATTTCCCAAAAATCGTTTCAGATTTAGATATTGCTCCCATATATATTTTTTTCCGATTTAAGGTAAATGGTGCACCAAAGTACCTATATATCTTTCGATTTTCACGAAATTTTGCAAAACATACTGAATTAAGTCTAGAACGATGCGTATTAAATTTCATGAAAATCGGTTCAGATTTAGATATTGCTCCCATATATATTTTCGTCCGATTTAATTTAAATGGTGATCTAAAGTTCCTATATATCTTTCGATTTGCACGAAATTTGGCATAGCGTACTAAATTTAGTCTAGAATGATGTGTGCTAAGTTTCGTGGAAATCATTCATGTGATTGATATTACCGAATGGTGTGCATCAAGTGTGCTATAAATCGATTTACACAAATTTGTCTCATTGAAATGTGAGCATAGGTTGCAGAAAAGCATGTGTATGGATTGATGTTATTCGGTTCATTTATTCATAAATATCAAATCAATTGTTTTAATGAAATTTTAAAAGACAATTGAGGATTCCCATATGTAGAATATATTCGAAGTGGTGAAGGGGGTATCATATAGTCGGCCCAGTCCGACTTTACTACTTTCCTTACTGGTTATTAATACAAAAGGACGTAAGTACACTCCTGTTAAAAAACTAAAGCTCGCAATATGGAAGATATAAATTCTGAACTTATATTAATTCTACGATGTTTGGTATTGAAAATGTGACATATCGGTCAATTTTTTACGGTAGCCCCTGTACGTAAAGTTCGAAAACATAAAAAAGTATTTTTAATAGAAAATATTTAATTATTTTATTAAAGAAAAATAATAAAATGTATTAAACACTATTCAATACAGTTAACAGCAATGCAACAAAGCAAGACAACATTGACTGACTATGGGTTTTCAATACTTATCTAGTTGTTATGCTGTTGACGATCCAAATGTAATAAGACAGAATATAGAGATTTAAGCCAACCCTACAGTGAAGCCTGCACGCACAACCAATACATAATGTATTGTAGCATTGTCGTGTGCGAATAGGTATAACTGTAGCCGGCTGACGGCAACAACAAAACACCTTAAGCAAGACTTAAGCCGTGGTTGTGGCTGCACTCATTAAACATAAAGAGTGTTGGAAATTATGGAATATGCAAATGATGTGAGTGAATCACTAAACACGAATTCTCTTTTTGTCTCGTTTCGTCAGTCATTTTTGATGACTGTTAAGCTTCCACATACTTACTCTCAATTTAGTTCTGTTCAACTCTGGAGTAAATATATTTTACATGTTTCTCTCATCAAATGTTAGTTGAATAATTATTAGCATTGATAGAAATATTATTTAACTGTTATAATGCTGTAAGGTATTAGGCTTAAAAAACAGTGGCTCAAAGGAAAATATATTAGATTAAATACAAAAATAAATTCTAATTTGAAATTAATGAAACTAGTTTAAATAAGGATATTGTCAGTTGGTGGAATGACATTTTCGCCAACAGCCCCCATATAGTGGTACCACAAAATTCGGTATTTTAAAGTCTTTCTTCATTTTTTGTAGCTAATTAGCAATAATTAGGTGGAAAATCTCCTGCTGAAATTATCAATATTAGTCCACTTTTTAGGGTTGTCCCACTATAAAGGTACATCTCAAACGTCAATATTTTGAGAAGTTCTATTTTTATCAAATGACCTGTAATTTTACACCTTGGTTATTCATTGAGTACAATGATCATTATTGGCCCATGTTGCAGAGGTCGGACGGGAGCGACTATATTCACTCTCCACTTTGGGTGCATACAATAAAGGCTGATCAGATCGTTATATGTACCGATTTAAACCAAGCATAACAACTGGCATTTTAATATGCTGCTGAAAGCTTGGAATTTAATATGTGATCAATATAGATATATGAATCGATCTCTTAAATCCATTGAATTCAAATAAGCTTAACATCGTAGGTGTGCCATTTTGTACGAAGTCGAAGAATGAGAGTTATACGAATAAATCTAGATCGTTATACGAATAAAACTGCGTTCTGGTATCCTAGAGCATAGCGCGTTGTTCAAATTTTCATTTCACAAATGGTCAATCTTTGCTAATTTAGTGCACAATATACATAATAGCTATATTAAAACCTGATTCTCTGTGAACAGAGCATCATTCTAGGCTCAATTGGATACGTTGATAAGTATTTGGTGCAACTTTTATATACAAATGGCAGAAAATATATGAGACATATCTAAATCAGTTTAAAAAAACTCGTCATTCTAGACTCCATGAAGTACCCTGTTCAAAGTTCTATCGCTATCAGAGAAATATTTTTTGTGTCTTTAGTGCAGCATTTACATAAAATCGGTCGAAAAATTTTATGGGAGTTATATCGAAATCTGAACCCCGATTTTCACGAAACTTAACACACATCATTGTAGACTCAATCTAGTACGCTAATTCAAACTTCGAGCAAATCAAGAGAAATATAGGGATTTTAATGGGATTTTAATGCAATATTTAATGGAAAATCGGACGAAAATATGTGTGAAAGCTATGTATAAATCTAAACCGAACTACCCACAAGGCTTTCAACTACCATTCTTCCGAAGAATTTTTCCTTTCAAACATTCCAAGAGCTGCCTCATCTGCTTGCGCAACTACCCCAATGTTTCAGATGCATCGCACGGGTAATATCTGCGTCTTGTAGAGTTTGGTCCGGCGAGAGTCGGCCTTGCTTTTGAGTTGCTTACTGAGACCATAGTAGCATCTCTGGATTTCTTCTGCTGATGTTATTTGTTTTGTTTATGGCGATACCGAGGTATATAAAATCGTTCACTACCTCGGAGTTTTCAAGTTCCACCGTTGGTCCGAGTCTACTGAACATCTTGGCGTTTATACCATTAGCTTGTGGTCTCACAATTTACGTCCAGTCTCACTTTGGCAGACTCCTTCTCAATTCGTTCAAAGGTGGTTGTTACCGCTTGCAATGTTCGACCCATTGTATCAATGTCATCGGCGTAGCCGAATGTGTTGTTTGGTATATAGAGTCCCATTTCTGTTCACCTTTGCATCTCGTTCCAGCAGGATGTTAAATAGGTCACACGACAAACTGTCACATTGTCTGAATCCTCGTTCGGTATTGAAGTCCTCCGACTTTAACTGCTGGCCTTGTGCTACTCAAAGTTATCCTGCATAACCGTGTTATTTTTGCAGGAATGCCGAACTGTCGTATTCGGCTTTATAGTCGGCGAATAGGTGAAATCAGTCGATGTGTTTTTCGTGCGTCTCTTCCAGTTTTGGGGCAGATTGAAAATCTGGTCAATGAAATCCAGGTCCGAAACCGCATTGGTATGGTCGAATAATATCATTGACCATTGTCTTCAGTTGTTCACACAGCGCGCTGGATATTACTTTATATGTGATGGGAAGTAGACTTATTCCTATATAGTTGGCATATATCGTCTTGTCTCCTTTTTATATGCACGGGGCAATGAGGTTCTCATCATGCATGCATTCCTCTAGCCATATTGTACTAATTAGCTGGTACATGCCCCTAACCAGCATGGGCTAGTAACCTATCGAAACTTCCTGTTTTATTGTTCTTGAACCGATTAATTGCTTTTTATTAAATTTCGGGACTTCATTCTAACTCCTTTACATCTAGATTTGCTCATGCTCATGGTTTTCTTGTTCTTCTTTTTTATGAAAATACATTTCTCCTCTCTCCTTTTCACTCAATAATACTCCATCGCATTACGTTTTGCTACTTTTTGCAGGGTTGCCCTATTCGTTTGTAGGGCAATTCCGTGCTATTGTGCTTCTATATTACTATCGGGACTATTGGGTGCGAACCTTGACTGGTCCGAATGGTCCGAATTAATATTCGCTCCTCATATCGATCGAACCTCTAAAACACTGGAGGAATGCCTTCCGACTATCACAAAATGATCAATATGATTTCTCGTTGCTTGATGTTGCTTTGATGTCTCTTGAGTAGGGCAGCCGTCATATGATGTTTCTAGACGATCTTTAAAAATGTGTTTGGTCTGTTCATCTTTGCAATAAGACTTCGCTTTTACACGTTTTATAAACGAACTGGTAAAATGCAAAATTCCGGCATTAAAAACCTTCCCAAATAGTGTACTAGGAT
The DNA here is from genome assembly GCF_032173495.1 of Musca vetustissima. Classification (NCBI taxonomy): domain Eukaryota; kingdom Metazoa; phylum Arthropoda; class Insecta; order Diptera; family Muscidae; genus Musca; species Musca vetustissima. The sequence goes on from NW_026887200.1 coordinate 98,817, forward strand.
TGTAATGACTTCATTCTTCCCTACATTCATTTCTATTTTTACAATTTCAAACTTTTGTAATTGATTAGTTAGTACCAACAATTGAACATGCGTCGCTCACACACACGCATACCATCAATTCCATTATTGCCATTTCTAACAGCTATACATCAAATGTCAAGAAGATATTCCTACATAAACATTTTTCAATTTTAATTTCAATCGAAAGATTCAAAAAGTCAAGTTGAAATACTTTCTCTCCCTTATTTGCCACTCTTTTCATTGCCATACAAATAATCCCTGGCAAAAGGGCAAAAGTACAGCATTCAAACAATTCATTAAGGTGAAGATAAAAAGAACTTCTTGAACTCCAGCAAAGGAAACAAAAGTTTTACATCCTTCATTGAGTATTTTCTGTGTGTTTACCTTTGTTTTGTCTTCTTACACTCGTTTAAAATAGAAAACGAAATCGAATCGAAGAAAGAAATCTGGGGAGAAAAACAAGAAACCTCAAATGAACTTTCCATGTACAAATATTGCAAAAGTTAAATTAAAACAGATGAACGAACGAGAGAAGAACGAGAACTGGTCATATGGCTGCTATAAACTTTGGCATTGTGGTATAGTAAATAAATAAATAAAAAGAAAAAGATAAAAACAAAAGCATATAATGAAATAAAAATAGCTGCAGCAGCAAATCAGTATCGATAAAGTTAAAATGCACAAACAAACCACCCACCCACTCACACACACACACAATGTTAAAAATAATACACTCGCACACAGATGACATTACCTGCTGTTCTGTTGTTGCTGTTGTGCTCCGGTCTATTTTCAGTAATTTTATATCGACATTGAAAGTTAATTTTAAAATTAGAAATGCAATCGATGCATAGAAAGAGATGGACTGAAGGACTGACCCCAAAAACCTAGGAGTTTTGTTTCTGTGTGTTGGTCGTTGCATCCATCCATACATTCATACATCTATAAACATGGTGGTGGATTCGATGAAAAGGTGCATTGTTGCGGTTGAGTGATATTTATGTTATTATAAATCTATTTATATTAAGTATACGTTCATAGTTAATGGAATTCAATTAGGTTGAACAAACACACACCCATCTGAAGTGTTGTTGTTGTGGCAAATGGTAATGGATGGGATGGGACAATGCAAATATTTTTGTTCTTGACCACTACCACCAACGATTTACTACATTATTTTGGATGGTCAACATCGATTCGTTTTTTTATATAAATTTTTAATTTTTTTAAAAATAGATTAATAAATACTATGCAACAAAATGGTAGGTTGAAAACCTTTAGCGAGTATATTTAGAACCCATAAGGGCCAATTCGCCATAGCTCATGTTTCGGAATATATATTACTTCGAAGGGGACTACATATTTTTATAAATACTTTTTGAAAAATTACGATAAAGGTCACATGATTTAAGATAGATCTTAAATCTACACTCTACTCCTATTATTGGGATGGCCGAAGGGGACTACATATTTTTATAAATACTTTTTGAAAAATTACGCTAAAGGTCACAATATTTAAAATATAACTTAAAACTACACTCCTATGATTGGGATGACCGCATTATACCCTCCGCTTTTTGGAGGGGTAAAACACATATTTGGTGAAATAGAATCCCATATATAAAGATCCCTACCTTTTCAAGTATGTTGACGGTTCTACGAGCATTTCAGCCGAAAAGCTGTATAATTTGGAATTCTAGTTTCTCAGTGGCGGTACTACATATATAAAAAAGTTTCCAGGTAGGTCACTTTTGATCTATTTTTTTTATTTTGATGGTCCTAGGACGAAGGTGCTGTAGTTCGGTATTCCTGGTCCTTGATGATAAAAAAACTTATCTGTGAAAATGTTAAATATGGGTCCATCTTCTGACATAGCCTAAATATTTTGATGCACCCAAATTTAGCAAACTACATGAGCATAAATTTTTGTTATTGACTTGAAAATCAAATAGCAAAAAACAGTAAGTGGAGCAGTATAGTCGGACGAGGCCGACCATATGATACCCAACACAACTACCACGGTTCTATATTCTGAGCCTGGTCAATGCCTCTTGGTCGATTATAGGTCAACAGCTCCACTCTCTAACTCTGGCATATTTTCCAAATCTTGTTTTCGTGAGGTGAATATTTACGCCATAAAATCAGTGTTTAAAATGCAGCAACAAAAAAATATTAGCATTCGCTTTACACAGCTACTGCTAAAACTATTGACATTATGACTAAATCATCAATGACTAACATATTTTAAACTCTTTCACTCTGTCTCTTTCGTTGATTTGACTCTCGGAATATTGACCGATCATCATCTAAACAGCCGTTCTAAGTATTTGGTCAGATCCCCTTCACCATGTAAAATATGTGATGTTCTGCATCACATAGGGAGACTAGAGAATCCCCCTAATCCCCCCAATTTGACAATTATTTTTTAAATATACGATCGCAGTGCTTCAATTTTTGTTTTCATGAAGCGTGTGAACATAAAAAAACATCAACCGATCGTGTGAGTATTCAAAACGAGCCAATTGCAACGAATGTTGTTCAAGTTCGACAACATAGAATATCAGTCTACTCCTTTAAAATTGTCAAAATGTAGCTATAAATAAATGATATTTTTATGAAACCTAGATTAGGTCTGAGAGTGGGTCAATTCCTTCCTTGTTTCAATGTTTATAAATCCAATATTATGAGAATGGAATGACCGAACTTTACACATCAATGAATTTTTAGTCCAAAGATGGTATTCATCAGTCAACTCCTTCTACCACCCTCACAAAAGGTCAACATTTTGAAAAATTGTAAACCGAATTTCAAATGTAAGGAGTGTCAGATTTGGTGCAAACTGTGCACATGTACGATTTAAAAACCATAGATTTAATTTGAAGTGAATTTGAGCTTTTGATTGCAAATCGTCATAATTTACCAAACATTACATTAAATCCGAAGATGAGATCTAAGATAACATCTTCTGGTATATTTCGAAAGTTTAAATCACGCAATATTTTTGATAGAGCTTCGACATTTTGCGCTGATATTTCTATTATTCCTAGCATGTTTGGTATTGCAAAATCGGTCCAGGTTCAGTCGCATTTTCCAACCGCAAAGGCTCTTATTTTTAGGTTCAGATATATAGACACAATTTTGTATAGCGTACTTAATTAAGTCCAGTTTGTTGTGTGCGATATATTTCGTCCGATTTCAGGTAAACGGTGCACCAAACTCCCAAGCTTTATCCGATTAAGACAAAATTTTGCGTACTGTTTTAGGTCCATATAGACGTATGCGAAGTTTTGTTGAAATCAGTTAAGAATTAGATATAGCTCCCATAAATATTTTCGTCCGATTTTATGTAAATGGTGAACTAAACTGCCAAGGTTTGCCCGATTAAGACAAAATTTTGCACAGTGTACTGAATTAAGTCATGTTTGATGTCTGTGAAGTTCTGTTGAAATCGATTCAGATTTTCATATAGCTCTCATACATAACTTTGCTCTATTTCATAAAAATGGTTGACAAAAAATCCAAGTCTACCCGATTGACATGTAATTTTTTATAGATTTCAGAATGTAATGTGTATGGTTTTTAAAGGTTCAAATATCTGTGTAGATTACACATTTACTTTCGCCCGATTTAATTTTAATGGTCTTCCCAAGATGATATGTCTCTTCTACGAGTATCTACAGGATATTGTACATATTATCATCTCATCTCTTGTATGTACCCAAAGTGGTGAAGGGTATAATATAGTCGGTCCCGTCCGACTGATCTTTCCTTACTGGTTTCCATAAAAATAGTAAAATATTATAAAATTTTAAAAAATGTGCTTATTGGATTGACTACTTTGTAAATTCCTAATATTTAGTAGGTGTACGAATTTTGCATACAGTATCGTTAGAGAAATTTAGGATTTCAGTCCCATTTTCCAACCGAAAAGGCGGTAATTTGTCTTTGGTAAAGAAATTACTTCTTCCCAGAAAATTTTCAAGATAAGGCAACGTTTGTAAATACATACAGAAGTCCCCCTTTATTTTTGCTGAAGTTCCTAGTCTAGTTTTCCAAACTTAGTATCAGTAATTATCCGACTAGCAGAAAATTTTCAATGAAATTTAAAATGGCGAAGATTATAGAAACTAATTCCGGGTCGTACTTATCTACGCTTTCACTTCTTTAGAATATTTTTGATAAACGTTTGTAGCTGGAATCTTGGGTTTTTAAAGGACATGTAGAAGGAATTAATTTCGTTTAACCAATCCTTTATTTAGTTTATCAACTATTGATATATTAACATGTTTATTTTCAACAACAACTGGCTACACGATTTATAGTTCGCCTAATAAATGACATTAGTCTAGATTTGAGGTTAAAGGCTTCTTTTCATCGTCCCCCCCCCCACCACCACCACTCACTTCACATGGTGTATTGACGTTGCGTGTGATTTGAACTCATGTTTGAACTTGACTATTTATCCTTTTGCTGCTGATAAATCTCTTGATAATTTATGAGAAACGATTTGTTCAAATGTTTTCTTCGTCGTTGTTAATTACCTCATTAATTTAATGTTAATTTTTATGAATTTATCGGGCGATTTTTTTTTTAGCCAGGCGATTAGCTCTTGCGTCTGTCTGGTTGGTTGCCAGCAGTGAGGCATTTAAAATTCCATGAAATAATTAAACTGTCATTAGCTAATAGTTGAAAGTCTTTTTTTCGGTTTGGTTAAAGAAAAATTTTCCTGCCGCAACTGCTGCTCACATTTGTCGGCATTGGGATTTTTTGTTTTTTGTGGCGTGTACTGTTCGATGAACATTTAATTGCTTATTTTCCACAAGAGCGACATCGACAACAGAGCGCCTCTTGTTTCAAACACCAAATGTTTGGTTAGTTAAGGCATAAATGGCAAAATATTAACATTTTAATAATGACTTTTTTAAAAAACGACAATCTTTTCTTTAAAGAGAAAATCTTTTGGGGAAAAACCTTAAACTTGTGTTTAATTTAATTGTGTTTAATTTAAGTTTCTTAATTTTGTTTTCTTCTTTTTCGAATAAATTTGTTATAAATTCTTTTGTTTCATTTGTTCTCTTTTCCTTTCTCTTTTCCAGATTTGTGAATTTAAAGTCAATAAAGCGTATGCCATTGTCAGTTCATCGGTAAGCTTTTGGATACCTGGCATTGTCATGCTTTCAATGTATTATCGCATTTATCAGGAAGCAGATAGGCAAGAGCGACTGGTTTACAGGTGAGTTGGAAAACAAAACAAAAAAAGAAACTATTTTTATCTTCAATTGAACACACAGAAGAACTAAAGAACGGAAACTTGCAACACTTGAGTGCTTCAGAAAGGTTTTTTTTCTTTGCAAGGTTATTATAAATTTAACAAATATTAATGGCAAGTTTCAATTTGAAAAGGAAGGAAAATTTTAAGAGGAAAGAAAATCGAAAGTGGCTCTAACCATGAAATATTGAATTTTTGATATAAAACTAAAACATATTGCTTTCAAAACAAACAAAAGAAAACGAGATAGACCCATGGGTCCTTTTGAGAATAGAATCATAGAATCACTATCTAAGTCGATTTATGTATGTCCTGTCTGTCCATGTTAATATGAAAACAGATTCAAAGAAATATTAACAAAGATATTACGATCTGCAGAGTTTGTGCTCAGTAGGATACTCTGTATAGGGAAGATCTTCACTAATTGAATTTAACCTTGTTCATAAGATAGCTGTAACTATATAGCAATAACTTTTGATATTTGGAACCGATTAATGGATTAATAGTGTTTGAGTTATCGTTCACGCCAATCGTATAAACACTTACTTACATAGCTGGCTTGTGACAGAAAAATCCAGGCGCGTCGGTCTTTTGCGCAGTTTTTGAAAGACCATGTTCGGCAATGTTGTCTTCCACTTGATCTTTCCATCTAATTTTTGGCCTTCCCCTTCTGCGTGAGCCATAACCTGGCTCGCTTTTATATGTCTATTATTTTGAGCGCATGTACCCTTGCTTCGGATTCATATAAAAGCACTGGTAGTATCAGCGTCCTGTAGAGTGTGAGTTTGGTCTACCTGGAGATGGTCCTGTTTCTAAACTGCTTACTTAGGCCATAGTAGCATATGTAGGCCAACACTATATTCAAAACTGATGTCCTTAGTTTTATTTATGGCGGTACTAAGGTATATAAAATCTTTGACTACCTCGAAGCTGTAGTTCTCAAGTACCACAGTTGGTCCGAGTCTACTGGACGTATTTGCCCGTTGATACTATCAACTTGATCGTCTCTCCATATACTGCCAGACCCACTTGGGCAGACTCCTCAATTTGTTCAAATGTGGCTGTTACTGCTCGCAATGTTCGACCCATGATGTCGATGTCATCGACGTATGCGAGTATTATTGGTTCTGGAGTATCTTCTTCATTGCCGTTACTATTTGATTCCAGAAGCATTGCAAAATGTTCCCTTCATATTCTCAACACGGTTTCCTTCCACATCTCAACAGAAGGATGTGCCTGCACCAAAGCCTTCGGTTTGGCGTTTTACTGTCTGCAGGGTTGCCCTATACGCTGCGAATTTCACCTCAGTAGCATTACGACACTCCTGTTCGTACCATGGGTTTCTTGATGGTGGCCTTTGGTACCCAAGTGTTGCTTTTGCTGCAGTTTGTAGGGAGTAGGCAATTCTTTGCCATTGTGCTTCTATACTATTATCGGGACAAGGAGTACTTTCGTCAAGCAGGGGAGTAAGTTGAGCGGAGTAGGCTTCTGCTATCTGGTGTGTTTGTAGCTTTTCGACGTCGAGTTTCCGTGTTGTCTTAGATCGCACCTTTGCTGCTACATTAAGACGAGTGCGAACCTTGGCTGCTACAAGGTAATGGTCTGAACCGATATTCACTCTTCGGATCGATCGAACGTCTAAAATACTGGATGAATACCTTCCTCAACACTATCGATTTGATTTCTCGAGATGCTGATAACTACTTGCTGCAACGTTGCCGTTTTCATAGCTTTCTTCATGGAGGCTGAATTTTCCGACGTGGGCCCAAAAATGTTTTCTCTTCCGATTTTTGCATTAAAATCTCCTAGCAGAAATTTAATTGCAGGGCCAGGGCAGCGGTCATATGCTGTTTCTAGGCGCTCGTAAGATATATCTGTTTTCTCTTCCGATTTTTGCATTAAAATCTCCAAGCAGAATTTTAATTGCAGGGCCAGGGCAGCGGTCATATGCTGTTTCTAGGCGGCTCATCTTAGTTTTCCGTCGGAGCATGGACTCAAATAAGACTGATGTGGAAGAACTTCGCTTACGGATTAAAGCAATTCGCTCATCTACTGAAGTGAATCTGGAGACGAGGTCTTTTATTCTCCTATTAACCATAAATCTGCAACCAAATTCATGTTTCGTTTCATGGCAGCTATAATACAGGGCATAATCATCTGATTTACTTGCGCCAGTCCCTTTCCATCGCATTTCCTGTAAGGTAATAATATCGGCTTTGTACTTCTTGGAGATTCGCAGATCTTGGTCCTTTATACGTTTGCGAGGGTCGTAAAAATTTCGAAAGTTTGATTTTCTTTTTCTTTTCTGTTTCATATTATTGTCTTTTATTCAACTATCCTGACGCAACAGCCCATTTTTATAGTTCTTATGGGTGAAAATAGCTACCACCAGGTGACACCGCGGGGAGGTCAGTGTCTACAATGGAGGTAAAAGAGGGACCAAGATAAGCCACCCTTATGGTTCTGATACTCCTTTAAAAATAGGTCATAAGAAACACTATTTTTATACTGATAGCCTTTTCAAAATATCCACGCCGTCGGAGCATGTCTCTGTCTCTATTTGTTTTCTAATAAATATGGTCTATAAGCTCGTCTATAAAGTCTCCCTATAGCTCGTATATAAAGCCTCCCTTCAGTTCGTCAATAAATGCTCCATTCAGCTCCTCTAGAAAGACTGCCTTCAGCTCGTCTATAAGAGTCCCTTCAGCTCGTCTATAAAGTCTCTGTTCATTTCGTCAATAAATACTCCCTTCACCTCTTCTAGAATGACTGCCTTCGGCTAGTCTATAAAACTCAATTCAGTTGAGCTATAAAGACTTCCTTCAGCTCGTCTTTAGAGACTCACTTCAGTTCGTCTTAGAGACTCATTTCAGTTCGGGTGTAGAGAGTCTTTTCAGCTGACAAAATCACGCCATAAAGATATCTCTTCGGTTCGTCTATAAAGGCTATGTCCAACTTGCCAATACTCTCCTTTGCTCGCATATAAGGATATTTTCTTTTATAAAACCTGAACGAGTATAATGACTACTCTCTTCCGAACTCTCTCATATTACTTCTTATGATATTATGATTTCTTAAAGTCGACCAAACAAAATTGACCCCTTACTCCCAATAAACCTATGAAATATTACACTTATAGAGAATCCGATGAATATTACTGTGAATACCCTATTAAATGTTACCAAGTAACTTATGTTAGAGTAAACCCCCATAACCTCTTATTTTCAGTTAAGTGTCGTATTTATTACCCGGAAACCCCATATCCATGGTCATTACCAAAGTGATACCGAATAATTTGAAATTCATGAAGGTTTCATTGGAATAACATGACAACATTCTATGTGACTACTATATGCATACAATTCTCGTTTAGAAACACCTTGTTGCTACTATTTCCATCTCTTCTAAGGGCTTTGCAGCATCTGCCCTTAATAGATTACATTTCATGGAATCAAAATCTAAAAAAGAGAACTGAATAAAATATAAGTTCTAAGTTCATTTCCTGGCGAATAACAAAAAATGTAATCAACTAAAAAAACAATGAAGCAAGTTTCCTACGAAAGAAAAAACTATAAGAACTTCTAACACACCAGAAATCTTTACAATTTAAGCTAATAAATTTTTTTTTTTCTTTTTTTTTGCCTTTTTTCTCTGTATTTTATATTCAACCATTCATCCATGTCCCCACAATGGATTCACCAAAACAAAAATCGCTACAACAAAAAACCTGAAATTGACTGACAACACCAACATCCATCCACCCACACGCACACATTAAAGGTCGAAAGTTGCTGCTCTGCTGCTGGAGAAACATTTACAGATAAGTCAAATACCCAAACCCCGTCCTAGCATACAGGTGGAACCCTCAACCATATCGACGATGCGAAGAGAACGCAAAGCAGCACGCACACTGGGCATTATTATGAGCGCCTTTCTGCTGTGTTGGCTGCCCTTCTTTCTATGGTAAGTATTTTGATGGAGGAGATATCCCATTTTTTGTGTGTGTGTCTATGTGTTAATGGAGTAGACATTTTTTGTCGGGATATATGGCTACTACGTGTGCGTCCGGTTCATTCTTATGCAAATTATTTTTTATTTCCGGGTTCCTTTACCGGTTTCCGTTGGTGCTGATGATGATAGCTACCTGTAATTTATAATCTTCAACTTTTTTCATCACACCTTTGTTCCTTATCTTCTTCTTTTTCATTTTTATTCGTTTCGTTTTTTTCTTTTTTCTAGGTACATCACCTCAACACTGTGTGACAGTTGTACCACACCTCGCATCGTTGTGGGCATTCTCTTTTGGATTGGTTATTTCAATTCGGCCCTGAATCCCATTATCTATGCCTACTTCAATCGAGATTTTCGCGGAGCATTTAAGAAAACATTGAAGGTAAGTTGTCCGCATGTTTCCGAATCTTAGAAGATGAAGTGATGATTGTCTATCATTTTGGCTTTATTGCTATCCACCCCTCCTCTTCTCTCTACCCCAAGTGAAAACAAACAACACCACCAACAAAAATTGTGATAAAACTTTGTTGATAATTTGTTTCCGTAGTAACACAATTTGATGAGTTTAATTTCACCCAGGTGTCATTTCCATGGAAAGAAATTATCTACCATTTTGTTGACCAATCCCCTTATAAATGTTTGTAATAAAATATAATTCTCGAAATTTGTTTCAAAATTTAAAATGTAGTGAATTTTTAGAGGAATGAGACGAATATAATTGGAATACCAAAACAGTGTAGTCGGACATGGCAGACTTACCAAAAATGACCTCAGGTCTTTAATTTTCTACAGAGCTATATACCGAGGTGAGCAAAATTGCGGAAAATTGTCCCATATTTGCATCCTCTAAATAATAGTAGTTAGACCCCTGTAAATATATAAAAATACCTCCTATATCCGACTGCATACATCCATATAATCGATATCAGTACAAAGGTCAACAGCTCAGCTGTACATTCACATAAACGCACAGACTACACTAGAATATTGAAGTTTTGCACGTGGATCGGTATAGTGTAATAGGCACAGAGCTCCGATTTGCTCGATTTTACTCGCGAGTGAAAAATACTCCCGAGTGGGAGTAAGTAAAGAGTACGAGTTTTTTAGGGAGTATACTCTCCACTCTTTTATTTTGTTTGGGAGTGCTCGCGAGTACTCCTTGTTGAAGAAAAAGAGTGTGAGTCAAACTGTTCGAAATAGAGTAAGAGTTCACTCCAAGAGTGAAATCGAGTGGACAAATACATTTGGTTGTTTGGTTATTTGTGTGTGTGTGTGTAGTACCAATTTTTTTTTTTTTTTTTTTTTGATGTTGATCTTTTGTTTGCTGTGGGGAGATAGATCTTTACAAAAAACATAAAATGACATTGATTATTTTGTTTATTGAAAATGTTTACACATATGAGGAACAAATAAAAATCTTATATGAAATGACTTACATAAAGAGAACGCAGAAAACGAGCTTGTTGATGCATGCTTTCCCAGCAGTACTGCAAACCAAACATCACAAAACAAACAAACAATGCACACAAACAACATCAAGTAAAACAACGGTATCACAAAAAAATAAAAATAAAAGAGTACTCGGCAAGAGTGTAATCTGATCGATTTCGAGCGTATTTCACTCCCACTCGAAAACGAGCGAAGCACTTCCGCTCTTATTTGAGTGGCAGAGAAAAATAGAGTATACTCTATTCACTTTTTCTACTCGCAGGAGTACTCCCGCTCGAATTCGAGTGAGTTTCACTCTTTACTCGAATTCGAGCGAGCATTTCGTAGCTCTGAATAGGCATGTTAGTTCGCACCAAAAAAATAGAAATTGAACATATACAATACTGTGTCCCAATTCTGGAGGGTTGCAACCCCTACGGAGTTTGTCCACTGTTGCCAGTTTTCGATTTGCAAAAACCTCTACTGCTATAGATAGTGTACGATTATAGCTATAGACCTGTTGTCTGAAATTGGCCTGTTGTTCTAAAGGTTCACGCATGTACCTTTGGGCCTCTCTGTAGATTATGAAGATTTCACGTGACGTGAAAGGGCGGAGAAACCCTGTCCATTAGGATATGGCAAGGCTATTGCCGATGATAACACAAAAGCAGCAGATATTGCATTGACAATATTCGATTGTGCCAATGGACGGATATGATCTTTATCTCCCCATGATTATTATTGCAGTTCCCAGACTGGTATTCGAACAGGTTTGGGGCTGCATAAGATAACCACTGGCCGGCCTATTATTGTTTTATACGAGGTCAACTAAGTCTCCTTGATGGCATAGGGGATGTTAGACACCAAACAACGGCTCTGACTGGCTTTAACATGGCAAAGCCTAGGCTTATCTTGGTCCCTCTTTCATCTCAATTGTGGACACTGACCTTCCCGCGGTGTCACCTGGGGTAGCTATTTTCATTAATCCGTTTAAATAATGAGCTGATATGTGGCAAACCAAATCCCCTAATGTTGACGACCCCCGCAAACGTATTAAGGCCCACGATCTGCGAATCTGCACTTGGAATGTGCGCAAGTTGTACAGAACAGGCGCAGTTTTTGCTTTAACAAAGCCGATATTATTGCCTTACAGGACATGCGATGGAAAGGGACTGGTGTAAATAAAACATATAATTACGCCCTGTATTATAGCTGTCATGAAACGAGACGTGAATTTGGCTGCGGATTTATGGTTAAAATGAGAATGCGACAATACGGCTTCAAGCCTGGCAAATCCACCACTGAGTAGATTTTCACTCTGCCACAAATCCCGGAAAATACCCACGAAAAACACATCGACACTCCACCTATTCGTCGGCTAGAAAGCCGTATTCGACAGCCCTATCCGTTCAGAGGTGTATAAAGCCATGTCTGCGTTTGGCATTCTTTCAAAATTAATACGGCTATGCAGGTTAATTTTAACTGGCACAAGATCCGATTTAATACCGATCGAGGATTCAGACAAGGTGACAGTTTGTCGTGTGGCATTTTTAACATCCTGTTGGAAAAGGTCATACGAGATGCAAATGTGAACAGAAATAGCTCTCTGTACACCAAACAACAGATGTTACTCGCCTACGCCGATGACATCGACATAATGGGTCGAACATTGAGAGCTGTAACAGCCATCTTTGAACAAATTGAGAAGGAGTCTGCCAAAGTGGCTAGCGGTAGGAGTCTGCAATAAACGGCGAGAAGACCAAGCAGATAGTATCAACGCGCAAGACGTTCAGTAGACTCGGACCAACTGTGGAACTTGAGAACTACAGCTTCGAGGTAGTCAAAGATATTATGTACCTTGGTACAGCCATAAATAAAACTAATGACATCCATTTTGAAATTCCGAGAAGTATGGTGTTGGCCAACAGATGCAAGCAAGGCCACCTCCCGCCAGACCAAATTCACACTCTACAAGATGCTGATACTACGCGTGCTGATATGTGGATCAGAAGCATGGCTACTTGCTCAAGCAGATGAGGCAGCTCTTGAAATGTTTGAAAGAAAAATTCTCCGAAAGATCTACGGGCCGATCTGCGTCGAAGGTGAATATCGAAGTCGATTGAACATAGTCAGACGTATCGAGCTGCAGCGACTACGTGGCTAGGCCATGTTGTGCGAATGGATGAGGATGCCCAGGCTGAAAAAGCATATAAAATCGAGCCAACTGATGTTCACGTAAAAGGAAAAGGCCACGAATCCGATGGAAAGATCAAGTGGAAGACAATATCTGGGAACATGGTATTACATATTGGAAGACCTGCGCACAAGACAGACGCCCCTGGAAATATTTTATAAGCTCGGCTTATTGAACAAATGTTGTGTCACAAGCTACGTAATGGCCATTTATAATGTCTGAAGATGGGGTCATCCGGTCCACCCCTTCTGATACCTCCTTCACAAAGTGACAACATTTAGAAAATGTAGTAAATCTAATTTAAACGTGAGCCATCGTTTCAATCATTCTTTAACCTGCCCCACAAAGTGTCAAAACTAGAAAAATTTCATATGAAGCTAATTGAGTATACGATTTGATCCGACAAATGGACATCATAATAAGATTACCATACACCTAGCTCAGAACCGAAGGCGCATCATCTCTATCCATTTTTTTGATATTTAAGTTTAGTAATCAAGTCTTATATAATTTTGTAAAAATCATTTCCCTGTAAATGACACCTGCGAAATGAAGCTCAACAATTTACACATAAAATACTTATTTATATCCTCCACAATACACCCAACCACCAACAAACAGTATTATCTAATTTGTTTTAAAAAAACTTCCTGTAAAAACTGACATTTATTTTTATGTCCTTCAAAAGTAACAATCACTAACCATAGTCAAATTTTATTTCTTTCCATTTTCCCATTTGCGCAATTGTATTTTCTTTTCTTCGCCACTAATGCCGCACTTTGAATTGAATTGCATTTTTTCTCCATCGTTAACAACTTTTCTATATCAACAAAAATATCTTTCAAATCATTCGTTCGCTCATTCATCTTCTTTTCATATCATTTCTATAGATGGCGTTTTCATATCTGATAAGGTGTCTAACACCGACCACTTGTTAAGAAAAAAAAACTCAAATCTCATCAAAAATACAAAAAAGTATAACGAATAACACAATAAACCAAAATATTTTGTTAGCCAATAAAAGAAAGAAAACGAAAAAAAAAATTAAAAAAAAAAAAAAACAATAACACAACGCATAACAATATCCTAGAATCCTCAAAATGAATGAAAGAAACAACAAAAATACGAATCATAACGAAAAAACAAACTTCTATTGGTATGCAAATTCAATTTCATTTCTTTTCCTCAACTACTGTCTACTGTGTCTTGTGAAAAGAGCTGTGGTGGTAGAGAATTGTATTGTGAAGAAGTGTAGTATTCAATGTTAGATGAATGCAATATCTAGATATTCAACCAGTATATAGATTTGTAAATGTGTAAATAGATTTATATTATATTCTAGCCATGGACAAACATTTGAATATTCCTTTTTATCTGGTTATATCGATTTTATTTACTCCAAAATTCGTAAGAAAAAAAATTAAATCAATCAAATGTTTGTTCATTGTCAGCAACAGTAGACGAAATAGGATTAGCTTTTTATCAATTCCTGTATTTTATTTTACTATTACTCTTTTAAAAAATTATTTCAGCTTTATATTCGTAAAATCCACGCCTTGTAATAACGCTCTCGAAAATATTCTTTAAAAAATCCACGCCTTGTAATAACCATTGAAAAAATATTCTTTAAAAATCCACGCCTTGTAATAACGCTCTCGAAAATATTCTTTAAAAAATCCACGCCTTGTAATAACCCTTGAAAAAATCCACGCCTTGTAATAACCCCTGAAAAAATATTCCTTAAAAAATCCACGCCTTGTAATAAGCCCTGAAAAAATATTCCTTAAAAAATCCACGCCTTGTAATAAACCCTAAAAAAATATTCCTTAAAAAATCCACGCCTTTTAATAACCCTCTCGAAAATATTCTTTAAAAAATCCACGCCTTTTAATAACCCTCTCGAAAATATTCTTTAAAAAATCCACGCCTTTTAATAACCCTCTCGAAAATATTCTTTAATAACCCTCTCGAAAATATTCTTTAAAAAATCCACGCCTTGTGATAACCCTCTCGAAAATATTCTTTAAAAAATCCACGCCTTGTAATAACCCTCTCGAAAATATTCTTTAAAAAATCCACGCCTTGTAATAACCCTCTCGAAAATATTCTTTAAAAAATCCACGCCTTGTAATAACCCTCTCGAAAATATTCTTTAAAAAATCCACGCCTTGTAATAACCCTCTCGAAAATATTCTTTAAAAAATCCACGCCGTGTGTAATAACCCTCTCGAAAATATTCTTTAAAAAATCCACGCCTTGTAATAACCCTCTCGAAAATATTCTTTAAAAAATCCACGCCTTGTAATAACCCTCTCGAAAATATTCTTTAAAAAATCCACGCCTTGTAATAACCCTCTCGAAAATATTCTTTAAAAAATCCACGCCTTGTAATAACCCTCTCGAAAATATTCTTTAAAAAATCCACGCCTTGTAATAACCCTCTCGAAAATATTCTTTAAAAAATCCACGCCTTGTAATAACCCTCTCGAAAATATTCTTTAAAAAATCCACGCCTTGTAATAACCCTCTCGAAAATATTCTTTAAAAAATCCACGCCTTGTAATAACCCTCT
>NW_026887201.1:0-11684 GCF_032173495.1 Musca vetustissima
ACATATTGCAAATATTTTAAAATACAATATCATAAAATGTAAATATGTAATTTTTGTAGCTTTGCAATGTAAATGCATTTGGTCTTTCTTCTTTGATTTTTGCCTTATGAGATTGGAGATTTTTGTAATTTTTAGTTGGCATAGAAACAGCAAACTAAACGCATTGATTTTTGGAAGCGGAATTTGCTGCATTTTGAGTTATATTCCTTTTCGCATCATCTTATTAAAAAGCTTATAAGATCAAAAAAAAAAAAAAAAACATGACAAATGTGGTCTTTCATTGTATCTTGTGCCTTTACTTTACGTATTTAAGCACAATTAAAGAAACAAATTCTTCGACTTTGGTTTACCTTTTTTTCGGAAATGCCCATATATTTGCATGTTTTGCATAGAAAACAATTTATATTTCAAATCAAGTCTTCTATATTAATATTTTTTAAGTTATGTGATCAGTATTTACTGCAGATTTATGCATAGATAGAAGAACCTGGGCGTTATATTTGATTTTTCAGCTCCTTTTTAACTCGACGTGGGGTAAAAAACCTTCTTTCTTTTCTATATTTGTACGCAGTAGTGCTGCTCTGTCTATCGTGTTTCACAATATGAATGTAATCATTTGAAATATTTATTTGTTTCTCGAAATATTCTACATAAAAAAGCAGACTTTTTTGGATTTTGTAAAGAATGAGCAAATTTCCAAAAATGTAGAAAATTTACTTAAGCTGCATTTAAACTTAATTTTAAAATATGAAAATAATAATGAGTGTATACCGCAGAAATGAATTTTGATTTAATTACAGGATTTTCAGAGGCAAAATCAAACTTTAAATCTTAAATAAATCGAAAACAATTTATTTTCTTACAATTCTCCTTTAATACTTTTTTGTAGAACTTTAGGAGTACTATCAGTGGTAAAAATTAAATAAATACAAAATTGAGAGCCTCCGGTTTTTAATTGTTGATATAAAAGCCAAAAAAGAATGGTCACTCACGCGACATCAAATATACATGACTTTAGACATCATTGCTAATAATGGGAAAACTCTGTGAATTGTGTGAATATTTTGAACTTTTAATATTTTTTCCGTGAATAAGAGATATCAAGCATTATTATTGCACTTCAAAATTTGGCATATCCTTTATCTGCGAAGGATTTTTCTCGGTCACTCACGCGACATTTTTGATTTTGCAGTTTTTATTTTGGCAGTGTCTGCATTTATAGTCATTAAATTAGTATTTTAATAAGAACAAGAAGTGTCTTGCTAAACCACTGTGCAAGCAACAGATATAGGATCTGTAACACCGCACATAGAAGAACCAAAAATCTACCACCGATTGTTTTCAAACGCATCAATATGTAATCGCCCAGACGAAACGGCTAAAGCTAGAAATTTGAAATTTGGCATGTAGGTCGGGTTTGGTCCGTAGGCGTGTGACAAGGGCGGTTTTGGAAATTCGTACTAAAAGGTACTAAAAACTGAACAGCGCGGAAATTTGGTACGTAGCTTTGTCTATGACGAGCGAAGTGGAATGTGAGAAAAAATTTTGGAATTTCGTACTAAAAGGTACTAAAAAGTACTAAATATTTTATTTGAATTGATTCGGTATTGATACATATCTGAAACTTGGTATATAGCTTAAGATATTACAAATAGAATACGGTGGGATATACCGACAATTATTTGCAATGAGGATCTTGTAACACGAAACGCACCAAAAATTCTAAATTTCCGCAACTCTGTTAATGCGAAAATGTCACTGTAATTATAAAAAGTGATGTACTGTGCAATACATATTGCAAATATTTTAAAATACAATATCATAAAATGTAAATATGTAATTTTTGTAGCTTTGCAATGTAAATGCATTTGGTCTTTCTTCTTTGATTTTTGCCTTATGAGATTGGAGATTTTTGTAATTTTTAGTTGGCATAGAAACAGCAAACTAAACGCATTGATTTTTGGAAGCGGAATTTGCTGCATTTTGAGTTATATTCCTTTTCGCATCATCTTATTAAAAAGCTTATAAGATCAAAAAAAAAACATGACAAATGTGGTCTTTCATTGTATCTTGTGCCTTTACTTTACGTATTTAAGCACAATTAAAGAAACAAATTCTTCGACTTTGGTTTACCTTTTTTTCGGAAATGCCCATATATTTGCATGTTTTGCATAGAAAAAAATTTATATTTCAAATCAAGTCTTCTATATTAATATTTTTTAAGTTATGTGATCAGTATTTACTGCAGATTTATGCATAGATAGAAGAACCTGGGCGTTATATTTGATTTTTCAGCTCCTTTTTAACTCGACGTGGGGTAAAAAACCTTCTTTCTTTTCTATATTTGTACGCAGTAGTGCTGCTCTGTCTATCGTGTTTCACAATATGAATGTAATCATTTGAAATATTTATTTGTTTCTCGAAATATTCTACATAAAAAAGCAGACTTTTTTGGATTTTGTAAAGAATGAGCAAATTTCCAAAAATGTAGAAAATTTACTTAAGCTGCATTTAAACTTAATTTTAAAATATGAAAATAATAATGAGTGTATACCGCAGAAATGAATTTTGATTTAATAATGATCTCCATTAGAATTGCCTGTTAGACGCGCCGTCATATCCTTGACATCTCAAAAATTTTTAGATCCAAACTGATTACTGTATTTATTATGACGGTCAATTTTTTTTCCTTTTAATTCTAAATCTACGTAGCAAATGAAACTTTCTTTGTCTTTTTTTAGATACCTTGTCAAAAATTGTATATACATTATGCTAAAATCGAAAAGAATACAGCACTTTTCACTTCACAATAGACTTTTGGATAAATTTCCATTTAAATATTAAGCGATTTTTAGTATTTTATTCACAAGTTATTCTCTTCTATACGCTTTTAATGTGGTATGGCATTTTTTTGTTAATTTACGTGAGGCCGCGTAAGGGGCCTGCGTACGTCCATGCTATCTTGCGTCCGATTATTTCAAGTTTTTTTTTTTCAAATCTGAACAGTAACTTTTTTACACTTTTACCGCATTTTACCGTTCGCGCTGGCGGATGTATACTGCACAACGGAAAACGTATAAAAACAACTTCGATAAATGTCCTGTCTATTAAGTATCGTGATTTGTTGTTGTAGTTCGAATACGAAAAATGTGTTCATTTAATATACTTACTGAAAAACACTAAAGGGTATGTAATAGGAAATTCAATAAATGTTGATCATTTTATAAAATAATGGAAATACATATATAGAAAATCTTGCTGGAGTCATGTAATGGATTTCCGTACGTGTCAGACGGCAGTGATCTTAGTAAACATATAATCTCTCCATACGTGAGCGAATTCAATGCTGTCCACTATAGTGGAGTACGGAAAAAGGATATATGATATAACATTTTGGTTCCTGTAGCGATATTCTGTAACCGTCAATAACAACACTTGCTTATAACTTAGTTAACTTTTTCCATAAATTAACAACCAACACAAAGTTGTCGTTAAGCCCCACCGACAAAAATAAAGAAGCTGACAAAAATTTTACTTTGTACACCAAAAACTGTATTTTTATTATACCGATATTTGTCACTAACTCCAACAAAAGTTACAGAATTCCACACCCGTTTATGAGCCTCTGAATAATTGACCTATAAAGTTTGCAAGTAAATTCGTCCATTGGTGTTTGGTATAAATCCCCAGCAACTCTCAAAAACAAGGATATAATGTTACGCAGCCTTTATGTACTGGTGTTCGACAGTCATAGATTTCGTCCACACATTTATATGTAGAGTAACTTCGGGTAATGTGGACCACCATTTTCTTTTTTTGATATTGTGGGCGTAACAACGGTAAAAAATAAAAACAAATTGTTTTCACAGCATGGTAGATTTGTTGGCTAATTATATTCCAGGTCAAAAATTATATATATTTGTCCATAAAAATGTTATTGCATTATATTTCAAAAAATTAAACTGCAAATTCAAAACCATTTGTATTTTGTTTTTGCAAAATAGTCAGGCTGAATCCCAGTTTGTTGTTTTTATAATAAAAATAACTTGGCGGGTAATGTGGACCAGTATGTGTGGGTAATGAGGATCAGTAAGTTAAAGGTAGGTTGTGGATTAATTGTGATAAATTTCAATTTATTGCACTCTTGGGTAACAATGAATGCAAAAACATATGGGTCCATGTTTTGGAATTGGCCCCATTTAAGCGTACCACCCCATTTGCGTATTTTGAAGGTCCTTGCTTCATTATCCATCAGAGGCACCTATAATTTCGGATATCGAGTTTTCAAAGGATAGAATACCCCCTCGCATATTAAAAGCGCCCTTGTTTCGAACTCGTCCTCATGAAAATGTCCCACTTTTATATAGTGGTCCACATTACCCGACATTGAATATTTTTATTTAAAAATAATTATCGGCTTCAAAAATGAATAAAAATTTAAAAATAACCGAAAGTAATTACAGATAATCGTGTATTTTTGTTAAAGAAAACAAGAAAACCACAGTACCTCTTTATATTCAAGAAAAACAAAATGTTCGACTATTTTACAAAATCGTTCGACTATTGTGCTAAAAAATTTTCAAATCACACTTTTACAATCAGAGCTACATTTTCACCTACTAAATTTTCAACATTGCAATTATTTATTAAAAACCAAGTTTGATGTTTGCTTTCACTAATTAGGAAAACATTTATCAAGGCGGCATTGACATATTTAGAGCATTTTCTTAGATATGGGGGGTGGTCCACATTTGACGCATGGTCCACATTACCAGAAGTTACTCTACACATTGATTTGCGGATTACAAATATACGTATTTTCTGGGGGTCCATTCATTATGAGGTATGGGCTTTTTCACGAAAAACAATTATTTGCAAGGAGATTATGTTGAGTACTCTTTGTTAAAATAAGTTCATAGGTGTATGGTATAAGTCCCCAGTCACTCTCAAAATCAAAGAAATGTATGTTATGTGTCCTGTTCGGAAATCTGTTCATTGGTCTTCGCCAAAATTTTCAGCGAAAATCCAGCTAAGCTCAAAGTTTTTACAATTAAAAAATTTAAAAAGAGTTTCTGTACTGGACCTTACATTCCCTTGCAAATTGTAAACTTTTATTGGGTATACGCATTTTGGTCCGATTATTTGACATATGATTATGGAGAGATTGCAAAGTAGGCTACGTAACACAATGTTGTGGTCTTCAAACGGTAATTTATGACGCACGACTCTTCCATTAAGAAGGAGAGATTTGGAGATTTCTTCGAAAAATTATGTTGTTTTATAGACAATGAAATAAATTGTGTCATTTGACTGCGATAATACAACTGAATGTTTACTTAGAGGTTTTGCTTATTGTGTTTACACATTTTACATAAAAAACAACTCATGCATATACATTATTAAATGCATCTTGTAGAAATTAAACAATGTTATTTTGGTAAAATGTTTGTTGCTGTACCTGATGCATACAACCCATTAAATACATATTGGTTGTACGTATGTTTGTCGAAATGTCGAATAAATTATACTTTAATTTTTTCACTTACAGACAGGTGCCTATTGCAAATTCATAAGCAGGCGTAGTCCCTTATAATTTTTCATGCTTCTTCACAGCTAGATGACAACGGAGAATGCCTTGCACCTGATAATAGGTATGTCCGACAACTTCTCCAGTAAATTTTACTTAGTAAATTTGTGGAGAGAGTTTGCTCTTAGATGTGGAAAAATTTAAAATATTTATCGAGCAAATTTAGTAAAATCCAACAAGATAATAGATTTTTCACAAAACGATTGCGTCACAATATGGAGTTTTTCAGTAAAATACAACGTATAATGCTTATCAATGCTTAAACTCTCAAAAAAAAAAAAAAAACAAACATCGAACATATTTCAATATTTTATATTTGAAAACAAAACATAAAAAATTAAAATACTAACTAAGTAAAATTTTACCACTAAGAATTTTTCAATATTCAGTAAAAAAATTGCTAACATTTCTCTCACAGCTTACTCTCATTTACTAAACTTTTGAGTTATCGAACCACAATTTGTACAAATTGTTGCACATTAGAGTAACTTCCGGTAATGTGGACCACCATTTTCTTTTTTTGATATTGTGGGCGTACCAACGGTAAAAACTTAAAACAAATTGTTTTCACAACATAGTAGATTTGTTGGCTAAATATATTCCAGGTCAAAAATTATATATATTTGTCTATAAAAATGTTATTGCATTATATTCCAAAAAAGTCTAAGCTGCAAATAAAAATAACATGGCGTGTAATGTGGACCAGTATGTGTGGGTAATGAGTATCAGTGAGTTAAAGGTAGGTTGTGGTTTGGTGGTGATAAATTTCAATTTATTACACTTTTGGGTAACAATGAATGCAAAAATATATGGGTTCATGTTTTGGAATAGCCCCCATTTAAGGGTACCGCCACATTTGCGGTATTTTGAAGGTCCTTGCTTCATTATCCAACCGAAGCACCTTTAATTTCGCATATCGAGTTTTCAGAGGATAGAATAACTCGTCGCATATTAAATTTACCCACGTTTCGAACTCGTCCTCATGAAAAGGTCCCACTTTTTTATATTGGTCCACATTACGCGACATTGAATATTTTTATTTAGAAATAATTATCGGCTTCAAAAAAGAATAAAAATTAAAAATCGCCGATTGCAATTACAGCTAAACGTATATTTTTGTTAAAGAAAACAAGAAAAACCACAACTTCTTTATATTCGAGAACAACAAAGTGTTCGACTATTTTGCAAAAACGTTCGACTATTGTGCTAAAAAATTTTCAAATCACACTTTTATAATCAGAGGTACACTTTCTATTACTACATTTTCAACATTGAAATTATTTATTAAAAACCAATTTTGATGTTTGTTTTCACTAATAAGGAAAATATTTATCAAGGCGGCATTGACATATTTCAAGCATTTTCTTAGATATGGGGGGTGGCCCCCATTTGACACATGGTCCACATTACCCGAAGTTACTCTATTGGGTTATCAAACAAAACTAATGTAATTAAAAAAAAAATCAGTCAAATCGCTTTTATGAAAATATCTTTTGGTAATAATGACATTTTATTTTAATGCTATATTCACACTAACTAAGGGAAAACATAGAATATAATGTTAGACTATTTTTTATGAAAGAGGTGTTTTATAAAATTAGACTTTCTTTAACTTACATTAAAAATAATAGATTTTCAACAAAATTACTTGCAAATTTACCTTGCGTTTTTATCGAAGATTTATCCGGATATAGGAATCTGATCTGATAGTGACGATTTGAACATTGATATTACAATATATTACACATTCGTTCATTAACAAATAACATATCGTATCTTATATACAGTTCGATCACATCAGTCACGTCGGTTGTAAATGAAATCAATTATTTATATTGTACTAAAATGAAAAATAAATCTCTGTATCCCCCATACGACATTCTTATGAATACTTACCCTGATCAATGACATTTTGCAGCAATCTATCATTCAATTTGATTTTACCAATACCTGACAGTTTTCTTTAATAGCAAATGTCGATAGTTGCTACGTTGTTACATCAATCTGAAAGGATTTAAAACTGTTTCGTCAGTTTGATATGCTTGATAACTGTGTTCCGATGAACTCAATACAATGAGAACGCCTTGGTTTTTAAATTATAATACCCATATGTGGGTAATCAACCTGGTGTGAGGCTATTGTGTCAGGTTAACTTCGGCTAACGATATGTCTGTGACATGACGTTTAAGCGCAAATTGCACACATGCACATTTAATATGACAGCTGAGAACATTTGCACTTGTTTCCTCTCACTACTTAACATTTTTTACATTTAGCTGCACTGAGAATATCATATTAAGAAACAGTCGTTATTTTTTACAAACCATCGAAAACCACACTCAAAAACTATTGCTATTAATGCAATACATATATGCGTTAAAACAATACTCATTCCGTTTCATTATTAGATTCATTGCGTTGATCGTTTATTCCAGAAAATTTAACATTCCTCCATTTGTATTAGGTGCACGTTGAGGCCGGTGAGAGATTTAAGATATTTGCACTTTGTTGTTGTTTGTGCAGGTAAGTCAAAACTAATGTAGCATGCCATAGAAGCAAACTTCCAGGGTGACTAGATCAGTAGTCAGTAGATACGATGAACGCTCAAGCTAAATATAAATGTTGGAATTGCGGAGTGGATGGACAGTTGTATACACTGTAAAGCACCACGTAAGCTGTTTTGCTACAGGTATGGTCATGATGGAGTTACAGTTTTGGATTGTCCAAAAGGTCAGGGAAACAGGTCCCGGAACTCGCCTCACACTGGTCGGGCAAAGTCCACTAAAGTAAAGTCTAAATTGAGCATAACAATTTTGATAAATAATTAGTAGAAGAAATTCTTGTGAATTCAAAACCCAACGAGAGTTGGAACCATTCCATGCTAGACTCAAAGAATATAATGAGACAAAAGAGAGGATTTTTGGGTGCATTTCGAGTAGAATGAAAAAGGCAAGAGGTCAGAGGAGGAGGGAACGACTTAGGCAAAGAACAGTATCGGCTACCTTATATGAGGAGGGGGTATCCGGTTGTATAGCGAATTATCAATCGACGGTCAGATGATTGATGCTTTGCTGGATAGTGGTGCCACAGTTTGTTTAGAATTCGTGGAAAACACTGGATTGACCATTAGTCACTTCCATTTGTTTATCAAATCCGCCGGTGGTAGCCCACGCAAGATTCTTGGAAAGCCACCGTAATGTTTAATAAACAGGAATATTTAGTTACTTTTTATTTGGTACATTCTCTGAGTCGAGAAGTGTTTTTGGGTGTGTTCTTCATGAGATCTTTCCAAACGTTTGCTCAGATTGACGGTTTGTCGCTCTTTGTGGTGATCGATACATTGTCTGAAGAGCAACAAATGCGGCTGAGAATCGTGAAAGACAAGTTTCTGTGCATTACTAAGAGTTGTCTGGAAAACACAATGCTGAGGTCCATTATTGACGATACTCGTCGTCATTATCCGGTGTCTCTGGTTGTGCCGATACCTATATATGCGGAATTAGGAATAATTGAGTAAAGTGAGAGTCCATGACGTCACCCGGTAACTCTAGTCCATAAGGGTGAAAAGAATCTTCGAGACCCTGAAGAAACGTAAAGTGTACGCGTTCTCATAGGAGGCCAAGTAGGCATTAGAGCGGTCGAAACAAGCTTTAGTAAGTAATCACTCACACATCCGAATTTTTGAAGACATTTTTATGTCCAGCGTTACGCCTCGGTCTTGGGTATAGGAGCAGTCCTATTTCAAAAGGACGATGAAGAGGGAGATGATCCAATCGCCTATTCTGTGACCGAGAAACAGTGTTTGGCTCTGGTAATGGCTATCAAAAAGCCACCGTTTTCCTGCGGAATTTCCTACAATTGGCAAAATAATTTTGGTCCTATTCGAACCAGATTTTATTGCTGTTTCCAACATCCAACAACTTCATTCATAAATTTCATCAAAACCAATGTAGTTTTGAGCTTTTATTCAAAAATTTACCAAGTAATTTTTTCTTTACTTAGGCGACAAAAAAATGCTTGCAGGGGCGTAGTATCTCTACAAACAAAACAATTATCGTATAAACATACACCCATACTCATTCACTTACCAGCTGTTCTCTGTTGAGTCGTTTGTCCACTCAGCCAAACAGCGTCATTCTGTTTGTTATCACTCAACAGTGAGTAGCATATTGTTTGTTATTCTCTCTACTTATACGTGCACTCTAACGTCAGTCCGTTTATATGGTCGCACTATAACTTCCATACCTTTAATTAAAAATTAAAGACTACATACTTCACTTATTCCTGTTTTTTTTCGACCGTTTTTACTTAATTTTCGGAATTTTATTCCATACTCCTTATCGATTAATGACACTTTTCTTATTTTACGTCAACGTCCCTTACTTCTTTCTTGAAGATAAATAGATTTTTTCCATTTCAAAGGCTCAAAGTTCAGTACATTCCAGACTAAGGTTTTGATTCCAAAATTTCCATTGCGTCCCAATTCCGAACATATCATTCGAAAATGTCCTAAGTTTATTGCAATGGACATACGGCAGCGTACATTTGAGTTTAAAAGGCAACATCTATGTCTAAATTGTTTTTCTAAAACTCAAGTAAAAACAATTGCTTAGAGTGGCAGAAACGACACAACACAATGCTACATGACAATTCAGTCAATATCCGTCCTACCAATCCCCGTCATAATTCCTCGCTGAGTTCTAATTCCGCTCCATTTACGCCTAATTCCGTACAGTCCACTAATTCTGGGAATGGAGTAATCCAATCCTGTTTCACTGCGAATTCAAGAGGAATTTTATTGGATACTGTTCTTGTAAACGTTTTGCACTTGGGAGTCGCCTATCAAGCACGAGTTCTCCTTGATTCAGGTTCTCCAGGGACCTTTATATCAAAGAGATTTTTCAATAAACTGAAGCTTCCATATGAGCGTACAAACGTGCAGTTTTCGTGTCTCAACAATACCACTGCAGCTTCCATTCGAAAGATTTGTTCCACCCTTTTATGCGCGAGATTTGGAAAATCCGTTCAAGTGTCATTCCAGGCATTTATTGTTCCACAATTATCTTGGAATCTTCCTTCGCATACCCTGTCTAGGTCTTTGTTCTCCCTGCTTCCTGAAATCGACCTTGCAGACCCACACTTCTACAGAAGTTCCAATATCGATCTCCTGATAGGTGGTGATTTCATACCAGAAATCATGAGGTCAGGGGTCATGCATAATATTTGCGGTTCATTAATGGGACAAGATACAGTCTTTGTCATTTCCAATTATGCGACTCAACATGTTAGTTGACATTTTTTCCACCCCACGGTGCTCGTTTGCGTGTACGCAAAAAATGTTGCTCGCTGCCTCTTAGATTCCGCATCGCCGGTGAGCCGTATTTCGAGGACGTTTGTGGATAAAATCCAAATAAAAACGCTGACCCTGAGGGAGGGAGGAGACGTTATCGAAGTTTGATTCGAAGGTGAAGGTTGAAGGGATTTCCGAGTGGATAATCGCATTACCATAAATCCCTGAGGATTTTAAAAATAATTTCCCCCCACCTCTTCTTTGCTGATTCGAAGTTTTACCAATCGGCCGGAATAGACATCGTCATCGGGGTGGACATTTGTCCAAAGGTGATATTGGAAGGGGTGTATTCGCGAAGTTTGTTGCCGACCGCCCAGGGCACCATTTTTGGCTGGGCGATCTACGGACTTGTCTCGATTGTTCTATATTAAAAAAAAACTTTAAATAAATCTGAATTTCCATGAATGAACTATTGACTTTATTTTCCCATAAAGCACAA
This sequence comes from Musca vetustissima, assembly GCF_032173495.1. Lineage (NCBI taxonomy): Eukaryota > Metazoa > Arthropoda > Insecta > Diptera > Muscidae > Musca > Musca vetustissima. The sequence continues at coordinate 11,377 of NW_026887201.1, forward strand.
ACTTTACCTTTTTATATATGCAGCGAGAGGATCAGAATACGTATACAACATCCTGGATGGGCGCGTAGCGGTCCAATATACACAACATTCCTATCATTTTTATTTATTTATTCTTTCCAGTTCTTTTCTATTGTAAACAGAAGTGACACACATGGATTTATCCCAATTAATTCTTTGCAGTATTATTGCAAGGGGCCCGGTGGGGTTAATGCGTAAATTCTAATTTGGTCACCCTAATGACATGCCCTTAATTTAGCAGTCTGGCCACCCCAATTACGTGATCTAAGTTTCGTGCGCATCCAGAAAAT
>NW_026887202.1:0-11712 GCF_032173495.1 Musca vetustissima
CTTATACACAAAAGGTGATTATTATTATATATGTCAATTTTTCGGCGAAATTCGGGTAAAATATCAGAATAACCCCAACATTTTTTTCTGAAATTTCTTGTATACAATTAAAAAAATAAATATGATGACATTATTTTTTCGAACCAAAAACAAATATTTTTCCTCAATATCTTGTTTTGTTGTCGCTTTGATTTAGAAACCGCTACACAGACTTGTGTGATTTTGATATCATTTTATTCACCATCGTGTTTAGATTATGTAGATATTTTTAAATTAATTTTTAGGTGTGAGTATGTCAATAGTATAATGAAAATATTGATGTAATCTGCTATATTTTTTTATTTTTCTCATATTTCGCGAATATGTGCACCTGTATCGTAATTATTATAATATATTCATATTCCTATTTTACGGAGGAAGATATATATCAACGTTTTTGGTCAATATAATAAACGGCGTAATTTTAAAATTTTTTTCTTATGCCCAAAATTAAAACCTCAAAAATTTTGATGGAAAATTTTTCTCTATATGTCGGAGTAGAAAATTTTTCTCTATATGTGTACCAAAAATCATAGATGTGCCACAAAAACAAAAAAGCTGATTTTTTGAAAATGGAATATTAAAAAATTGGCAATATTGCCCATATATATGATTTAAATCTAAAATCATATACATGTTCATACATTTTTATCATTTAAACAGATGCCTGCCGATCCCTTGGCTCTGAGGATGTAGATGCGGATCTACGCAACGCCCTAAAAATAATCAAGAAGCGTTGCATCCACTCTAAGTGCATCCAAAACAAAATAGCTAAAACTAATAATTTATTTAATATTTTTAACAATTTTTTATTTAAAATACAAATGTGCAAACTAATTTTTTCCATTCCTAAGATTTTTAAAACCAAAAACTAATATTAATTTTATTTTTATTATTAAACCGCAAATGTTTAAATAATTTATAAAAATCTTTGTGATAAATGATGTGATCTTTGTTATGTTTTTTTTTATATTAATAAATTGTTGTTTTATAATAATGTAAATTTTTAAACCTCGTTTTATTTCAGCAAGATAGAAATAGTGGCTTTTCACCTAACGTGCAAAAAACTAACTTTTCTCTGACTACAATTTGACTTACAAATAGTTAGTTTAAAAAAAATTAACTGAAAGCGTATTTAAACAAGTAGATATATAGCTAACTGCAAAAAGTTAACTATAAGTTAACTGAAAGTAGTGCAAATTCGGACAATTGACTACATCGTAGGACATCACAATGTTAAAATAGTCAGTTGGTTACAGGTAAAAAAGTCGATTTATCAACCACTACTAATTGAAAAAAAGTTAGTTTTCAATTAGTTTAAAGTTACCCTGCAAGCATTTGGAAGTGAGTTTCTCACTCCCTCGCCTAATAAGTCACTTCCGCGTCACTTCTTGTGTGAAAAAAGGCGATAGTGTGTATGTTTACAACAACAAAACTATTATTGTCTACTTTATGTCGCCTAGGAGTTACTTCTGAGTGTCGTTTTGTAGGATTAAAGAAGACTGTTACAATTTTACAATAACAATTTGCATAATTTCCATATGTTCTCTTATTTGCTCTTATTAACTCAGTTAAAGTAAGATATTCAACGTGATTGGTATGCGGAAAAGAAAAAGTGAATTCAAATTAATTATTTATATTAAAAATAATAATATATAATAAGTGTCTGCATTTATAAAATATAGTTATTAAAATAATTAAAAAATTTAATAATGTAAAAATTAATAAAAGAAAGATTGATTTGTGAATATATTAAATAAAGTTGTTAAATTAAAAAAAAATGTTTATGTGAATAGAGTTTTAGGATGCCTATTTATATAACATTCCTGAATGAGCAAGAAGTAAGTGACGCGGAAGTAAAAAAGAAGTGACGCCTAGGCGATATAAACAGTTTCGGAATATAATCGATTTCTTATCGCTGAAGTCACCTCCTTCGGGAAGAAATGAACCACGTCCGCGTCACTTCTAGGAAGTCACTCCGGCGTATCTTCCAAGAAGTTACCCAGACGTTACTTCTTGGAAGTGACGCGGACGTGGTTCATTTCTTCCTGAAGGAGGTGACTTCCGCGACAAGAATGCGACTATCTTCCGCAACTGTTTCTATCGCCTAGGCGTCACTTCTTTTTCACTTTCGCGATAGTTTTTGCTTGCAGGGTAGTTGAATGTACGACAGGGTATCTTCTCTTTATCAGTATTTACATTAGTGATGCACGCCCTTGCACTCTAGCGGTCAGCTCAACTCACACCGATTCACCGTTGAGACTTCAAACAGTAAACATATCTATGGTGGTGTGCATCATTTTGCGGCGACGCTTAAGCGGCCCAAACACGTCAAACATGTACGTTTGATCGGTGTGAAGCTCCTAGACCACAAAAGAATCAACAAAACTTCATTTCGAATTTGTTTTTTAAAGATTGAAGATGGATAGCGATAGTGACGACGTAAAAAAACCGAACTTTGTTATTTAATTAAATTCTTTTAATTTCATTCACACCGATGGGAAGCACATGTTTGACGTGTGTGGACCGCTTTAGCTTTGTGTACTAGTCTCACAAATACATTTACAAATTGCCATCCTCTCACCGTGTGCATCACTGATTTACATACATCATAGGTGCCCAAAATTAAAATGCGTTAGTATGTGTGAGAGAAAACAGAACAGTACCGAACAAAATTGTGTGTACATTTTGGTGGTCGGAAAAATTATTGAAGAATTTAATTTTTGTTATTATATAAATTTAAATCATTATTAAAAATATTTTTATATGAATTACAAATTGTATATGTCACAAAAATCTAATAAAGATTATAAAGTAGAATATACCGAGATAATAATATTGTAATATTAAATACTACGATAATTTTCAAATATTTAATTCTTTAAAAAAATAGCAATTGTTCTGTTGTTTTTAAAAAATTTTAAACATACAAAACGCATTTTGAATAATAAAATAATACAAATATACTGAACACTTTTATCCCTAAGTGTTATTTCGTTGATTTTCTAGTTCTGCGGACACGACGTCGTGCGCGCACCCCAGCATGTGTTCATTCGTTGCCTGTCAAACAACGACTGACTGAAAGAGCATAACAATGCGTGTGAGTAGGCAGCTACTTTAAATTATACTGATGGGCACCTATGATATGTTGCTGCATGTTGGGTATCTTGTGAGAGAGAAGGCATATATAGAGCTGGTATTTACCGGGTAAATACCCAAGGGGTGGGTAAATACCGGGTAAACACCCATTTGCGGGTATTTATTTGGGTATTTACTATATTGACTCGGTAATACAACATCTTACACCCTATTTCCGGGTTTCTGTTATCAAATCGATTTCGAATAGATAGTTTTACGATACTTTAAATACGTGGGTAAATACTTGGGTAAATACCCGAGTTTTTACCCGGAAAATGGGTAAAAACTCATTAACTGCCGAACCACTTGACATAGGCGGCCAAAATTTTGCACACATGTTTCTAATGACAAAGCAAATATAGAAATCCAACATGGGGTCCCTGGGTCCAAGTTTTGCACAGAGTGTTCTTTTTGAGTACAAAATGTCCATGCAAAATTTTATGTATGTAGGTCCACGTTTACTGGTAGCCCCTATACAAAGGTACCCCTATTTTGAGTATTTACCCAAAAATTGGGTATAAACTCATTAACTGCCGAACCACTTGACATAGGCGGCCAAAATTTTGCACACATGTTTCTAATGACAAAACAAATATAGAAATCCAACATGGTCCCTGGGTCCAAGTTTTGATATAGCCCCCATATAACCGTATCTCCCGATTTAAGGTATTTTTAGTCTATTAGACACATTTTAAGGCCAAATTGGCTGTAATTTTGCACAGAGTGTTCTTTTTGAGTACGACAAGAACACTCTGTGCCAAATTACAGCCAATTTGGTTGTAAAATGTGTCTAATAGGCAAAAAATACCTTAAATCGGGAGATACGGTTATATGGGGGCTATATCAAAACTTGGACCCAGGGACCCCATGTTGGATTTCTATATTTGCTTTGTCATTAGAAACATGTGTGCAAAATTTTGGCCGCCTATGTCAAGTGGTTCGGCAGTTAATGAGTTTATACCCAATTTTTGGGTAAATACTCAAAATAGGGGTACCTTTGTATGGGGGCTACCAGTAAACGTGGACCTCCATACATAAAATTTTGCATGGACATTTGGTACCCAACAAGAACACTCTGTGCCAAATTACAGCCAATTTGGTTGTAAAATGTATCTAATAGGCAAAAAATACCTTAAATCGGGAGATACGGTTATATGGGGGCTATATCAAAACTTGGACCCAGGGATCCCATGTTCGATTTCTATATTTGCTTTGTCATTAGAAACATGTGTGCAAAATTTTGGCCGCCTATGGCAAGTGGTTCGGCAGTTAATGAGTTTATACCCAGTTTTTGGGTAAATACTCAAAATAGGGGTACCTTTGTATGGGGGCTACCAGTAAACGTGGACCTTCATACATAAAATTTTGCATGGACATTTGGTACCCAAAAAGAACACTCTGTGCCAAATTACAGCCAATTTGGCTGTAAAATGTGTCTAATAGGCAATAAATACCTTAAATCGGGAGATACGGTTATATGGGGGCTATATCAAAACTTGGACCCAGGGACCCCATGTTGGATTTCTATATTTGCTTTGTCATTAGAAACATGTGTGCAAAATTTTGGCCGCCTATGTCAAGTGGTTCGGCAGTTAATGAGTTTATACCCAATTTTTGGGTAAATACTCAAAATAGGGGTACCTTTGTATGGGGGCTACCAGTAAACGTGGACCTTCATACATAAAATTTTGCATGGACATTTGGTACCCAACAAGAACACTCTGTGCCAAATTACAGCCAATTTGGTTGTAAAATGTGTCTAATAGGCAAAAAATACCTTAAATCGGGAGATACGGTTATATGGGGGCTATATCAAAACTTGGACCCAGGGATCCCATGTTGGATTTCTATATTTGCTTTGTCATTAGAAACATGTGTGCAAAATTTTGGCCGCTTATGTCAAGTGGTTCGGCAGTTAGTGAGTTTATACCCAATTTTTGGGTAAATACTCAAAATAGGGGTACCTTTGTATGGGGGCTACCAGTAAACGTGGACCTACATACATAAAATTTTGCATGGACATTTGGTACCCAACAAGAACACTCTGTGCCAAATTACAGCCAATTTGGTTGTAAAATGTGTCTAATATGCTAAAAATACCTTAAATCGGAAGATACGGTTATATGAGGGCTATATGAAAACTTGGACCCAGGGACCCCATTTTGGATTTCTATATTTGCTTTGTCATTAGAAACATGTGTGCAAAATTTTGGCCGCCTATGTCAAGTGGTTCGGCAGTTAATGAGTTTATACCCAATTTTTTGGTAAATACTCAAAATAGGGGTACCTTTGTATAGGGGCTACCAGTAAACGTGGACCTACATACATAAAATTTTGCATGGACATTTTGTACTCAAAAAGAACACTCTGTGCAAAATTACAGCCAATTTGGCCTTAAAATGTGTCTAATATGCTAAAAATACCTTAAATCGGGAGATGCGGTTATATGGGGGCTATATCAAAACTTGGACCCAGGGACCCCATGTTGGCTTTTCTATATTTGACATTAGAAACATGTGTGCAAAATTTTGGCCGCCTATGTCAAGTGGTTCGGCAGTTAATGAGTTTATACCCAAGTTTTTACCCACGTCTTTAAAGTATCGTAAAACTATTCATTCTAAATCGATTTGATAACAGAAACCCGGAAATAGGGTGCAAGATTTTGTATTACCGATTCAATATAGTAAATACCCAAATAAATACCCACAAATTGGTATTTACCCAATTTACCGGGTATTTACCCAATTTACCGGGTATTTACCCTTTGGGTATTAACCCACTGCCCATCTCTAGGCATATATCATCCGCATAATCTAAATTTTTTGTGTTGTAGTGGGAGACTTTAATTATTATTTCATACTGTAAAATTGTGAACAGTATTTGCTTTATTCCTGTGCCAAATTGGGACAGATATTGCCATTGAGAATAACTTTTGTATCGCGAACAAATTCAAAATATAGAAATTTTGCAAAATCTATGTACAAAATCAATTATTTATGTGCAAAAGTTCTTACATCTGCTTTGGTTTACACATTTGGAAGCCTGAGTTTACTAGAATTTAATAATCATTTTATTATTCGAAATTTCACCGAAGCCAAAATCTAGTCAAAAGTAAGCAATTGATTGTCGCCGTTTCGATCACATTTTTTCTAATTACACATAACATTCCTCTCAATTTGACACCACAAATAACAAAGGGCATAGTGCCAAAATTGATGTTCACAATAACGCCATTGTCTGTTGAATATTTACACAATCTATCTTTTCCACATGCATTATAGTAATGAAAAAGGACAAGTTGTGAAATGTACGTTAGAGTGTGCCGCAATAATGAAAATAAAACTTTTGATGGAGAATTCATTGATGACATCATCCATAGGTTTTATATTTAACATGGACAAATACACAATCTGACTGTAAACTCACGTCGTAACCTTCAACATCATGCATGAGAAAAAATATTTCTGGAGACGAATAAAAATAATATCACAATTCTGGCAACATGACAAACACACTTAGTTTTCGTTCTTTTATAAACGCCAAAGTTTGAAAATACTTACGTTTTTCTTGTTACACGACTGGACGGCTATTGTAAAATAAATACTTAACGTAAATATGAGCATCTTTTTTCTTCCAATAAAGGGGAAAATGCCCACAAGAACTTAATAAAGAAGAAGAACTTAATATAGAAGATAGAAGTTTCAAGTAAAATAGTCATTATGCCATAACTCAAGAACTTCACATATGACGAATTTATCCTTCTGGATTCTTAATATACTCGGCAAGGGCTTCCATACCCATAAGAAAATTTTCACGGCCATCGATTTAGTGTCACATCGTTTCAGAAAGTTTATAAAATAGAGAACTGCAAAGAAAGAACAAAGTACCCAGCTGACGTGACAGTTCTAGCGACTGATGTGACACGTTTCCCTCATGTTCTACCAGCGTGAAATCAAAATGAAATAAAAAGGTCATAATTCAAAGTCGCACATTTGAACAAATTAAAAACAACATATTTTTTAAATAATGTTATTCTTTACAAATTCGTTAATATTTACACGTTATCAAATGCATTTATATACCTAAAATACTTATTAAATTGTTTTTATTGAAATCATTATATCACAGATATATACTAATACTTATATCCGAAATTCATTCGTACATTTTGGTAAATATTAAATGCTGTTGTTTTAAATACACTCGAAGAAAACCATCAGAACGACTCAATATTTATAACAATCAAAGCAAATGTCATTTGCCTGTTTCACTGTCTTCCCCACACGCTTGAGTAGATGTGCCTTCAGGCCGAGGTGTCCCGTCAGAACACCCGTAAGTCGGCTTATTTCTTTTTTGTTTAGCGTTATGATTTGCATAGTTTTGTCTTCACTTGGGTCGTCCCATAAGATTTTGGTGATTTTTCCTGTCCCCTCATTTTCCCAAAGGATTTTGTGGGTCTCATGTGCCCATTCCCTCATTTCTTGGCGTGTTTCGCTAAAGGGATTGGCGGTATACACCTCTATTGTGGGTAGTGCAATGGCACTCCTGGCTAGTTGATTTGCTATCTCGTTGCCTATGATTCCTTGGTGACCCGGTACCCATATAATTCGTACAGGTCCTTGTTGTGAGAAATCATTAATGATATTTATACCTTCCAGTACAATTTTAGATTTAAGGGGACCCCCCCATTCTCGGGGTCAAAATTTTTGTTGATATAATTCGAATCTACACTGATTAAAGAATGTCTCTACAAAATTTCAAGTGAAAATCTCAAGAACTCTTGAAGATATATCCGATTTATTGTGTCAGCATCAAGTGACGGCTGAAGGGCTTCTCAAACTTTAAACGCGTTTTTCTCTAAACATTTTTTTGCGAATGGCGGGCCCGATAACTCAAAAACTAATAATCCAATCGGTTCCAAGTTTTTGCAACGTTTTTCGGGGAGTGTATAGCTCTCGTATGAACTAGGATAAAGCCAATCGGTGAAGATCTTCCATATTTTTTAACATGGTTTTTGGTAAAAAATCGGCGATGTTCCAAAAATATTTTTTCAAAGGTCCACCATTTTGTTAATTTTAGAGCGAAGTCAATAATCCTAGTTCATACGAGAGCCAGACATGTACTCTTTCTAACGCCGTTGGAATTTTCGGATTTCGATGATCCAGTGAGGAGTTATCATGCCCGCCATCAAATATAAGGACTTTTCTTTAATTACAAAAAACAACAACAAAACAATAACTAAAATTTTTTGTAAATTATTAACCACTTAAGACACTCTGTTATAGCTTGAACCTCCGCCTGTAAGATCGTGCTGTGGCCTGTAAGACGAAGAGGAATTTCGGTACCCGGTTCTTCGATAAAAAGTCCCAGTCTGTAAAATGTTTTTATGCGGTGTGTTGTGTCCGGTGTCTATTCACTTGTCCATTGCTTTAAGTCTTAAAGCTGCAACCGCCGCTTCATATTTTATTTGGATGTCTATTGGATGAATATACATATTCCTAAGCAACACGTTCATTGAACTTTCTGCAACGTTTTTACGTTACATTTTTAATCCATTGCTGTCCACCAGACAACAGACGCGTATGTTAGAATTGGTCTAATAACGCTCTTATATATCCAGTGTATCATCTTTGGATTGAAACCCTATTTAGAGCCTACGGCTCTTCTGCAGAAACACCTGCATCTTTGGGCCTTGTCAGCCCTTTGCTGTATGTGGTCCTTCTATTTAAGTTTCTTGTCTAGAATTACTCCCAGATACTTAACGTTGTTTGATATGGCTATCGTTTTGTTTTGGAAGATGGGCTCTTCGTACTGACATATTTTTGTCTTTCTAGTAAAAATACATATCTCCGTTTTGTCCGGATTTACGTTTAAGACCCTCGGTTTTACCCAATCGTATGCGATTTTTAGCACCGTTTCGGCTTTCCTGCATAGTAAGTTTGGATTCTTTTCTCTATGAAGTATTATAACGTCGTCTGCATAACAGACTGGTTCAAATCCTTCGTCGGTTAAGTTCCTTAAGAGTCCGTTTATGGGGGTTACCCACAGGAGCGGTGACAAAATCCCTCCCTGTGGTGTTCCCTGACCTACTTTGTCTCTGATTGTTATATCATGTATGCTACAGCTTATCCATCTATTCCTTAGCATATAGTTAACCCAGTCTATGATTGCCCGGTCCACTTTGAAGGTATCTGGCGATTGGATAAGCGTATTAGTGCTGACATTGTTGAAGGCTCCTTCAATGTCAATGCCCTCAAAGGGGAGATCAGTGGAAACCGCTTTACATGAGGTAGTACACTATACCTCATGTAAAGCGGTTTCCACTGATCTCCCCTTTACATACGCATGTTGTTTGTATTTCAGCGTATCATTGGTTATACTGCTCTTTATCATGATGTCGATTGTACGTTTCATGGTTTTGAGTAGGAAAGAAGTTAGGCTTATTGGCCGATATGATTTTGGTGTGGCGTAATTTGCCATACCGGGCTTGGGTATGAAGACTACCATGGCTTCCTGCGAGGCTTTCGGTGTGTACGTCAACCTTAAGCAATCATTAAAGAGTGCGGCTAGATGTGGTGATAAAAATACCGCCTCTTTTTGTAACAACGCGGGGCAGACGTTAGCTGGTCCTGCCGCTTTCAATGTTGAGAAGCTTTTTAGGGCGTCTAACACCATTGACTTGTCAATAATTGGTTCCTCTGATCTTTCTTCCCTATTTGTCATGACATCATTAGGAACCTTAGTGTATCCTCGATTGTTTCTATCCTAATACCCTCGCCGTCTACCATAGTTTCGAGTTGGGTGTGGGTCTTGGAAAGAAATTTCTTGATTTTTGAAACGTCGTTGACGCTATCTACCTGTTCGCAGAACAGCTTCCAGGAGTTGCGTTTGGCGGTTCCCGTTAATTAATAGTATTTTTTCTGTTTATCGTGGAAGTTGTCCCAGAATACTGCGGATTTTTGCTCTGTTGTAAAGCTTTCGGACCACTTTTCCTTTGTTCCGAATCTCCCCTGTCATCCAGGGGTTTTCAAATGCAGATCTCCTTTCTCGAAGAGGACAGTCTCCTTTGACGTTGGTTTGACTCAGTTTTTTCTTCTTATCATTCGACGGGAAGCTCTTTTTCTGTTTGGCAGATTTGACAGTCGCCTGCTCATCCGGAGACCTTATCCTCTTCGCCGCTTCCGCAGAAGTGGAGTCTCTGCCTGTGTCTCGCTCTTTTTGTTTATCCGGTTTATTCTGGCCAACTTCCGCCTTTGTGCCCCAGACAACTGCTTCTTCCTAGTTGTGAGTTTGGCGATGTTTTTACTCACCTCCTCTATCATCTTGTCAGTCTCATCTCTCTTCCGGCTCTCCAAGACAGTTATGTTTGTCTGATTATCATGATCAGACTCAGAGTTCGAAGTTGAGTCCCCTCCTTCAGAAGCCCTGGAGGTAGATGATCAAACTATTCCATTACTTACAGCCTGCGCTAGTTGTAATGGATTAATATGATCATCCACCTCCCCCCTATCCGACACCTAGGGACGCGCCCGGTAGGAGACTAACAACTCCCTCGAAAAAAAACAGTAATAAAGTCGATAAGTTCGGTCGGATAGAACTTTTTATACCCTTCACCATAGGTGGTTTGCGCCATTTTGGTGGCGAATTTATATATGGACGAAATTATATTTAGGATCTATATTTAAATATGAACCAATGCTCTGTCGAATCAATCGGACAAACGTGGAGAGTATGGTGCACCATTTACATAAAATCGAAAAATGTAATATTTTAGCTATGGTCAATTCTCATTAATACTAAGGAACATAGCACACATCATTCCAGGCCTAATTCAGTACGCTGTACCAAATTTCGTGCAAATCGAAAGATATATAGGGACTTTGGTGCACCATTTACATAAAATCGAAAATATATATGGGAGCCGTATCTAAATTTGAACCGATTTTCACGAAACTTAGTACACATCATTCTAGGCCTAATTCAGTCAGTTGTGCCAAATTTCGTGCAAATGCCAATATTCGTGCAAATCAAAAGATTTGCAGGGACTTTGATGCATAATATACCTAAAATCGGGTGAAACCATATATATGGGAGCTATATCTAAATCTGAACCGATTTTGACGAAACTTCGCACACATCATTCTAGACATAAATCAGTATGCTATGTGAAAATTCGTGCAAATATAATGATTTTCAGGCACTTTGGTGCACCATTTACCTAAAATCAGACGAAAATATATATAGGACCATATATTTAAATCTGAACCGATTTTCTCCAATTTCAATAGGGTTCGTCCTTGGGCCAAACAAATGGGCTGTGCCAAATTTCATCCAATTCGGATTATAAATGGGACCTGTATTCTGCTCACAAAAATACATGGACGGACATGCATAAATCGACTCAGAAAGTGAACCATGTGGCTATCTCGATTCTTTTTGCCTGTTACAAACATATACACGAAGACATAATACCCTGTACCACAATCTGGTGAAGGGTATAAAAATAATATTGGCGACTCTAGGTCAAAACTGCAT
>NW_026887203.1:0-11544 GCF_032173495.1 Musca vetustissima
AAAACATTAAATAACCATTAAATAACACATAACGTTTGCATTTATGATGATGATATATAGATATACCCTGCAGTATAAGGTGGAGTATACATTAATCACACCTTTGCAACACTGCGAATTATTCGGGGCGTGTAAAATTATACATCGATTTTGAAATATCCGTTTGCTGTTAAAACCACGTATTATCACGAAATTCATTTTTGTATATTTTTTTTTTTATTTTAGCCACCTATTCCAAAAATGGGCTGTAACTGGGCATTCCGAGTTTTGAAACCCCTAGTCACATTTTATTTCTTATATTTTGTCAGAGGACAAAATACCTCCTGGTAGTAAAGTTGGCAATTTAAGTTCATAGGTCCTCCCAAAAATAAATTTATGACTATGCCCCTTTTAAAATATAACTCCAATGTAATTGCATTTTCTATTGCAAATACTTGTTTTATATTCGGTAAGAAGGTAATATGATACTATTTATTACTATAATATATATAGATATGATTATTGAGTAATTAATATTATATTCCTACTAATTTAAGTCTCTATATAAATTGAAGAATATTTTACTATTATTTTTAAATTTAAACTTTAAGTATAGCTTTATGAAATTTCCTTATTTAATAAATACCTTATTACAAACACAATTTTCTAAATATGTAAAGAAAACATTTTCCCGGCGTCACAAAAACGTGTGTTAATTGTGACCCTCCTCCTTCCACACACAAATCTCATTCCATGAAGCCATCCTAAATTATTGCTATTAGGTTTTTAGTGAATAAATTACCCTTCCTCAGGGAAAGCTCATAAAGTCCAATAGAATGTTAGCAAGTTTTCAACGCTTCCTTCCCGTCGCTCTAAACAAGTCAATTAAATATTGTAATTAATGACATTTGTGTTGCTTTAAAATATACCGCCCTTGTTACTCGCCATATGCATATCTCTCCCTTTGGAATATCAATGAAAAATGTTTCGTTAAGCTAATCTACCACTTACGGCTGGCTGCCGAGAAGTGAGTTTTAAAAGTTGACCTTTTTATATGTTTGATAAAGCGAAGTTATCCTTTTAGCGGAGACTCTTGTTTATTCTTAGTTAAATGCTCTATAAATAATAAATACCCTGCCACATTCCCAAATGAAAATAAACTAAAAACCTAACTTTACGTTCTTTGGGTTTCCCATTTTTGTGGATAGCAACTCATCGTTGCTGGGAAACGAACATTTGCTTTTGGCCAAAGAAATATAAATCCATTTTTGTGAGGCAGATGCGGGCGAGTGCTATGGCTTATAATCCGTTTAAAAATGTTGTCAGTTTAGTATTTACAGAGTTGAGGTGAGAAGGATGTTCTAAGTAAACATGCAGAGGACATGGCAACAGGAATATTTTAAAATACATATACATATTTTTCATAAACATTTTATGTTTTGCTTTGTACTTCTCATTTCCCTTAGTGGCAATGGCTAATAAATTGTTAAATTCCCATGTCACACTGTCAAATGAAAGAGGGATATTTTCAGAATTTAGGTAAGCTGTTTCAGTATTTCAATTTATGTGGGAGGTGGTATGAGTTAGTTTCATTGTTTTTCATTTTGTCTTTGGCCACTTTCTTATAAAATATTTGTGTCGTACACTTAACAGATATCAAAATCTGGGAAAACTTTTTAATTATTATTTTTTTGGTTTAATGACGGTTTCAGATTGAGGAAAGTGAACTTGTCTCGGTTCTCTTTTAAATTCCGAGCTAATGTTTAGGACACGCTGGACGTCCTTTCATTAGAACAAACTAATTATGTAATTGTCAATTTTCCACACCCTTTACTCGGCGAGAGTATTTCGGCATTTAACGTTTTAAATGTTGCCAATTTTCGGCTAAAATTTCCGAGAGAAATTTGGGATTTTTTGCCTAAAGGTTTTTGTTATTGAATATTTTCTGTTAGTTTTAATTGTGATTCTATGCAAATTTTGCAACAAAAAAATAGATACCAAAACTTTGTACCGAAAATATATCTATTTTAATTGGACAAAGTTGTCGTTAAGTCTGTGTCGTTGGAAAATAAGTTTCATAGCTAAATATTTTATAACAATTTCCACCCGTATATTTTTGTGTGTATGATATTGGACATTAATGGTCATCAATGGAGTTCAAATGCAGTTTTGTGTGAAACGTTTGGTATTTGAATAAATATGCGTTATTAAAAAGATGCAGATGTCAATGCGACTTGTTAAAATCAAATATGATTAAACTCATTCCAATTCCTCTTTTTACTGTGTTCCTTTGGTAGATTAAAAGTCCGGAAAATAATAAATAATTGCAAAATTAAATATCTCAAATTACAATCGAATTAATATTGATTTTTTTTTTTTGAAATTCAAGTTGAAAACATTTCATTTGAATCAGAATTCTTAAATTATCATTAAAATATTTTGAATTACATAGAAAATGTTCCATATCACCTTACACCTGCTTATTTCGATAATAAATTTAAAAGTTCATACTAAGTTTATTCATAGAAATCAAATATTTGGACCCACTCCTATGGGTCACCACCACTAATAGTCTATTAAAAGCCTTAATCGATGACAGATTTGAACTAGTCTGTTATACAGATGACGCTATAAATATTTATCCTAACGTACTATGCAGAAAGGCTGAAACTTCGTTAAACATCGCCAGCAACCTTCCCCCAACAATGACACATTTGATTTGTTTTAGTAAGGTTTTTTTTATTATCAGCTGCAATTAAATTTAGAGAGGCAAAAGTGTATTGCAAAATCCGTTTTAAAATAAAATCATCAAATCGTCATCGCCGGAATTAAAGAAACGAATTAAGCATTAAAAACAACACATTTGAATTCTCAAACAAATTATTTATCAATTAATGACTATAAAAATAGGTGACCTGACAGCTGCTAGGATTTATGTAAACATATTTTTTTCTCGCATAAGTGAGTATTTTATGTAAATTGGAGGAACACGTAGAACAAGTTTAGTTTAAGGCCCGTTCGCGGGTAGTTTGTAAATTATTACTATAGGTGGGCCCTGAGATGCTGATTACAACGATGTATATTTTTCATGCGTAAATCCATACTTCCGGAGATTCGGTCCTTTCAATTTCTTATTGGTCCCTTGTGTTTTCGTCAGATTTTTAAAATTCACTGGGGCAATACCGGTATCAATTTAAAGCGGTTCACGACCCTATTACAAAAACCAGTAAGGAAAGTAGTAAAGTCGGACGGGGCCGACTATATGATACCCTTCACCACTATGGGTATATTAAACAGGACTATTAACATGAAATT
This sequence comes from Musca vetustissima, assembly GCF_032173495.1. Taxonomy (NCBI): domain Eukaryota; kingdom Metazoa; phylum Arthropoda; class Insecta; order Diptera; family Muscidae; genus Musca; species Musca vetustissima. Next base: position 3,295 of record NW_026887203.1, read on the forward strand.
GGTTGAAATAAAATATGTGATATTTATCTAAATGTGAATCTTCCTAGATCTATTCATAAAGTATGTAAATCGACTTCAAACAAATATAAACATTTCATCCGTTGGGCTATGTCTGTACTTCTAGAAAACGCAAATACGTAATTCTATGCTCAATTTTGTAAGTTGTGCAAAAATGTATGTCAATCTGACTACATGAGGAGTTTGATGCCCAATTTACTTGAAATCTGGCGAAAATATATATGGAAGCTCTATCCAAATATTAAGCGATTTCAAACAAACATGTCACAGGTTAGGTTATAGTAATTTCAGAACGTTTTGTTCCTATCAAGCTATTGGTTCCTTGGTGCGTCAATTACTTAAAATCAATCTATAATAAAATAGAGCTATATCTATATCTGGACCGATTTTCACGAAACAAGGCAGACATCACTCTAGGCTCATTTCAGTACGTTATGCCAAATTTCGTGCAAATCGAAGGATATATAGGGACTTTGGTCCACCATTTACATGAAATCGGACGAAAGTATATATGGGAGCTATATCTAAATCTGGACCGATTTTCTCGAAACTTGGCAGACATCTCTCTAGGCTCATTTCAGTACGTTATGCCAAATTTCGTGCAAATCGAAGGATATATAGGGACTTTGGTCCACCATTTACATGAAATCGGACGAAACTATATATGGGAGCTATATAGAAATCTGGACCGATTTTCTCGAAACTTGGCAGACATCACTCTAGGCTTAATTCATTACGTTATGCCAAATTTCGTGCAAATCGAAAGATATATTGGGACTTTGGGGCACCATTTACATGAAATCGGACGAAACTATATATGGGAGCTATATAGAATTCTGGACCGATTTTCTCAAAACTTGGCAGACATCTCTCTAGGCTCATTTCAGTACGTTATGCCAAATTTCGTGCAAATCGAAGGATATATAGGGACTTTGGTGCACCATATACATGAAATCGGACGAAACTATATATGGGAGCTATATCTAAATCTGAACCGATTTTCTCGAAACTTGGCACACATCATTCTGGACCTAATTCAGTACTCTATGCAAAATTTCGTGCAAATCGAAGGATACAGAAGGACTTTGTTGCCCCATTTACCTTAAATCGGACGAACCTATATATGGGAGCTATATCTAAATCTGAACCGATTTTCTCGAAACTTGGCATACATCGTTCTGCACCTAATTCAGTACTCTATGCCAAATTTCATGCAAATTGAAAGATATAAAGGGACTTTGGTGCCCCATTTACCTTAAATCGGACGAAAATATATATGGGAGCTATATCTAAATCTGAACCGATTTTTATGAAATTTTACACACATCATTCTAGACCTAATTCATTACGCTGTGCCAAATTTCGTGCAAATCGAATGATATATAGGGACCGTTTACATTAAATCGGACGAAAATATATATGGGAGCTATATAGAAATCTGGACCGATTTTCTCGAAACTTGGCAGACATCACTCTAGGCTTAATTCATTACGTTATGCCAAATTTCGTGCAAATCGAAAGATATATTGGGACTTTGGGGCACCATTTACATGAAATCGGACGAAACTATATATGGGAGCTATATAGAATTCTGGACCGATTTTCTCAAAACTTGGCAGACATCTCTCTAGGCTCATTTCAGTACGTTATGCCAAATTTCGTGCAAATCGAAGGATATATAGGGACTTTGGTGCACCATATACATGAAATCGGACGAAACTATATATGGGAGCTATATCTAAATCTGAACCGATTTTCTCGAAACTTGGCACACATCATTCTGGACCTAATTCAGTACTCTATGCAAAATTTCGTGCAAATCGAAGGATATAGAAGGACTTTGTTGCCCCATTTACCTTAAATCGGACGAACCTATATATGGGAGCTATATCTAAATCTGAACCGATTTTCTCGAAACTTGGCATACATCGTTCTGCACCTAATTCAGTACTCTATGCCAAATTTCATGCAAATTGAAAGATATAAAGGGACTTTGGTGCCCCATTTACCTTAAATCGGACGAAAATATATATGGGAGCTATATCTAAATCTGAACCGATTTTTATGAAATTTTACACACATCATTCTAGACCTAATTCATTACGCTGTGCCAAATTTCGTGCAAATCGAATGATATATAGGGACCGTTTACATTAAATCGGACGAAAATATATATGGGAGCTATATCTAAATCTGAACCGATTTTTCCCAATTTCAATAGGGTTCGTCCTTGGGCCAAATAAGTGACTTGTGCCAAATTTCATCCAAATCGGATCATAAATGCGACCTGTACTTTGTTTACAATTTAACATCTACAGACGGACGGACAGACGGACAGACGGACGGACGGACGGACGGACATGCATAAATCGACTCAGAAAGTGATTCTATGCATATTCTCAAAAGGAACCATGTGTCTATCTCGTTTCCTTTTGCCTGTTACAAACATATGCACAAAGACATAATACCCTGTACCACAGTGTGGTGAAGGGTATAATGAAATAGAGTATGTTGGTGCTGCCGACAGATATATACGCTCAGCCTTTGGGGTTTCGGAGGTCTACGGGATTACTGTCGTGTTTAAAAGGCGTAATTTTTAAGATTTTTCATATTTTTAACTTTTCAATATTCGCTTTATATGCGGTATATGTTTATTAATCAACGAATTGACAATCTGTGGTGATGTAACGGAAGAAGTTGCCCCATAAACCCCGATTTAGTTTTAGTAAAAGTATTGCGATCTATAACGTTTGGATAAAATCGGACATTTCATTCGCTTGTTATAGGATTAACAATTTTTTTCAAATTATATTACAAAATTACAATTGCCTTTGGGAGCGGATTTAATAGATGGAGAAGAGCGATGCGCCTCATCATCGGATCGTATTTAGAGTTGGTAAAAATACTATGATGTGCAGAGACTGGATAAAATCGGAGTACTAAAGTAGAAGTATTTCGGTCCTGATCTAGGCTTGGTTAAGTTCTTGAATGAAATCGGTTACTACCTTAAAGAATTATCGTGCGTAACAGCCAGACAGTTGGACTGACGTTTGTTAATCGACCCAAAATTACCTGAAACAGATTTATCCAAAACAAGTAAGGAAAGTAGTAAAGTCGGACTGGGTCGATGATACCTTTCACCACTTTGGGTATATGGTACATATGTATCCTTATAATTGCATGTCAATGTTCCCTCGAAGGAACATAATCTTGTTACCTATGATAAATTTAATTTCTAAATTTAATTTGTCCCTTCGTACCATGGGACAAATTTATGCAAAACGATTTATAGCACTGTTAAAATATTAATTTCAATCAGTTCGAAATTCATATGGAAGCTATGGCTAGGTCTGCACCAATTTCAACATAACGCAAAATTGTGTGTTAATCGAAAAACATTAGGAGTTTTGTGCACCGTCTATGTAAAATCGGACGAACATATATGTATATGTGGGAGCTATATCTAAATCTGAACCGATCTTCATGAATCTTATCACTCATCGTTCTAGACTTAATTCAATACGCTATGCCAAATTTCGTGCAAATCGAAAGTTTATAGTGACTTTGGTGCACGATTTACATAAAATCGGACGAAAATATATGGGATCTATATCTAAATCCGAAGCCAACGAGTTTTTTTGTGTTCGTTCCTGATTTGTGGCTAAACTACACAACGCACGCACATGTGATCAGTGACTAAGTTGCAGAATACCCCATGGACAATACGATTCTAATATATGATTTTTCGATATAATCACTGCATCCACCCAAAAAGGATGCTGACATTTTGAAGCCGGATTTTCGGTGTTTTTTGAATTTTTCTTATAATTAGGATGGATGCGCATCCATCCTAACTAAACTAATTATAGGATTGTAGAACTTGTGATTTTGCTTCGTTTAGTGTGTACCGTAGCTTCTTTGCAAATGGGTTCCAAGGCGAAAATTTGGTGCGTAAATTTTTATTAAAAAAAACATATTTTTTGAGTCTAAAATTAAGAAAGTCCATTCAAATTCCGTGGAACCCCGCGTGATTTTAGTTTTTTTACGTGCCGGATCTAAGGAGCCCATCCATGTTCAATTCTGCCCAATAAAACGGCGGATATAGGTACTGTGAATGTGGGAAAACTGCAAAAAAGTATTTTGACAAATTCGCGTATAAAATCGCGTTTTTCTTCGAATTGATTTCACATATATTCATTCTTGCGTTATCATATTCTTTAATCTGTGTGAAAATAGGTCAAAAATATATCGATATGCGAATAATATGCGTATTTTATTCAAAATCGATTGTGGAGGCACATCCGCGGTTCTTAATCGATCCTTTTAAAATAGGTGTCCTTTTGTGAATTTTCATAGCGGATTACTTAAATCGGATGCGCATAAAAGTCGTATGCACGTTGCGTGATTTTTAGCCATTTTTAGGGTTTTTGCAGAAATTAAACATCGAAAAATTCATAATTATTGAAAGCCATTGATTCGGTTTATACGAAAACCGCATGCGCATCAACCGATTTCAACTAATACGCGAATTGCATGCTTTTCAATATTGATCGTTTTTAAGTATTGTAACTGCAATATATTTAGTCATTTTTACAGTCGAAACTGTTATCAGATGAATATACCGACATTTAACAATCATCTAAAAGAATTTGCAGAAGAAAGCGTGGTATATTTTAGAAGATTAAGGAAAAACCGTATCCTCTTAACCATACTAAAAAATCGAAAATTCAAAAAACCTTTTTATTTTAATTCAAAAAATAATTTATTTTATTTTCCGATATCTTCATGCTTCTATTTGTTTTTCGCGACCATTATACCGTATTTCAATGTGAATCGACAAGTATGCAAAGAAAACAAATGTTTTTATCCATTTGTGAAGAAATTCCCGAATTACAACAAATAGGAATTCATTCAATTTATATTTGAAATACATGATTTAAAATCGCTATAACTTTTGTGCGCAGCATCCGAATTAGTGAACGCGAACAGATTTCGAATCAACATATTTTTCTTAACCTATGTACCAAAAATCATGAATGTGCTCGCAAAAAAATTTTTCAAATTTTTTTAATGGAGTTTTAAAAGAATTTTGTAATTTCCCATATATATTACTTCAGATGGCCGGCATTTTGTCAGGATTTTAGGATTTCCTTCTATGGAAAGATGACCATACTGTGGTACAGGGTATTATGTCTTTGTGCATATGTTTGTAACAGGCAAAAATAATCGAGATAGACCCATGGCTCCTTTTGAGAATATGCATAGAACCACTTTCTGAGTCGATTTATGCATGTCCGTCCGTCCATGTATTTTTGTTAACAAAGTACAGGTTGCATTTATGAACAGATTTGGATGAAATTTGGCACATGTCACTTAATTGGCCCAAGGACGAACCCTATTGAAAATGGGAAAAATCGGTTCAGAATTAGATATAGCTCCCATATATATTTTCGTCCGATTTAAGGTAAATGATGTACCAAAGTTCATATATATCTTTCGATTTGCGGGAAATTTGGCATAACGTACTGGATTGAGTCTAGAATGATGTGTGTAAAATTTCTTGAAAATCAGTTCAGATTAAGATATGTATTAGATATATATTAAGTAGGACCCAAAATAAGGCCATTAGGAACAAAATCTGCTGAAATTAGTATAACATAACCTGTGAAAAGTTTCGTTAAAATTGGTTCATATTTGGATATAGCTACCATATCTATTTTCATCCGATTTTAAGTAAATGGTGCACCAAACTCCTCATGTTTGCAATATTGACATGAAATTTTGCGCAACGTACAAATTTGAGCATGATTTACATAATTTGTCCCATTGTAACAAACGAATGACATGTTTATGGATTGATCTAAGTCGGTTCACATTTAGATAAAGTTCACATATTTAGTTCATCTAATTTCATGTTAATGGCCCATCTGTTAGAATGCATTCGTTTAATATACCCATACCCATATATCTTATAGTGGGCCCGTCCGACCTTAATACTTTCCTTGTTGGTTTTCATTCCATGATATACTGTTTCTTACGTTGATGTCAAAATATCCAGCAATTGAAAATATTCTCCCATATTTTATGGACTTTTACTCACTATATAAAGCTTATTTCTTTAAAAAAAAAAACTATTGTGACAAGGTTTTGGTCTTATAGCGGTTGACTTTGCAACCATTTTAATTTATTGTGTATATGTAAACATGTATTCCTTTGGAGTATCTTCATCACTACTAGAAGGCCAGATTCCACTGGGTTTCAAAACACAATTCCAGCAGTTTTTGTTCAATAATTTTCCGAATATCGAACCTGTCTATTATATACATCGGTTTTAAAATGAGCATCTTCCACGTATACACACATTAAAATCTCCCCTAGTAGCTGTTGTAGTAGTAGTAGTACGGATGGATCAACGGATCCATTTTGTTTATGCCTTAAGCATTGAAATTTTTAATTCCGTTTAAATATTTATTTAGAAATATAATTTCCCGTTTTCCCGGGAAATACTATCGGGATATCCCAGGAATATCAATGTCAACCCGACCCGACCCCAAGCCCAAGTTCTAACTGGGGTTTCAATCCAAAATTGATATAAGAATTACGCCAACATTTTTAGTGTAACACGTCTAGAACTGAGGTCCTAGGCGGAGAAACCCCATAATTTTTTTGTTAATAATGAGGGGACTAAAAAATGTTTAAAGGGGAGACCCAAATGGACATAAGACTAGACAATTCCTAACTAAGCAATTCTTCTAAAGTACATTTTTTAGCGTAAGTATCATACATCTATTTGCGGTTTCTTTTAATAAACTTAATAATAACATGATTATAATGAGCAGACTGTATAGTTTTGTCACAATACATCGAAAAAATATACATATTAAATTTAATGTAGATCTTAATTCAACATTCCACTTACAACGGAATACACATGTTAACTTAAGTTACTTTCGTACAAACTTTACTTCTTCGGAAAAATAAACATATACCATTTACTTTGTTTATAGCAGTTAGCATAGTATTTATAGTGTGGTAATGTCACAACATTAGCACCAAACTTCTAGAATTACCAGCTATTAATAAGAATGTCAAGTTTTTATGTAAAGATTAAATGTCAGTTTTCTGTGATTTTTCTTATGTAGGTATCATTTTTTGTCTTTTTTAGAGAGTAGAGATGGAATAACCACTCCCCTCTGTGACAATTGAAGTAGCAATACACCTACATCTCTGACAAAGTCACCATTTCGTTTATCAATTCAATGAGATAAAAAAGTTTGAAATTATCATTAATCATAAGTAAGTTATGTCGCATGTCAGTGACAGAAGTCCTTAGGCTTTATTTCTTTCCCCCCACATGAAATATTCTAATTGGAGAACGTTTTTTTCGTTCTTTTTTTCTCACTTTTTTGCGCGATAAAAACTATGTGTTCATAAAAAAGTACTTTTTTCCATGTAAAAACTACACCTGATGTCCACAGAGCATTTGTGGACTGCATAGTTTCATTTCATTTCATTTTTTTTTTTTTTTGAAATTATATAATAAAGGATGAGTAGTTTTACACATGGCTCATCGTTGGGATTTATGTACATTTCAGCACTTTTGTTGTAGAGAATTTATTTATTGATAAATTAGAATTTGTTTCCCATTGTAATTTACCCATAGCTTTTACGCTAATTAAAATAGTTTATCACACAGAAAAATTGCCATTCGTGTTAACACATCCTGGCAATTGCATCCTCAAGTTGTTGTATCATTTAACTCGACGCACACCTCATCGAACCCCATGAATATTTATTGAATGGAAATCAATGTTCTATTGTTAAAATGTAATAAATGTACTTGAACATCAGATAATGGTCCCCATTGGCTGTTTCGAAGAAAACCCATAAAACACTACCCTCTCCACAGTAATGGAATTACAGTTGCATTCAATTTATATATTGATGTTCATACGTACACACATACGTATATATAAATCTGTATATCAATATAAAAATTACCATTTTTCACGCAATTTTAATTTGTTTCGAATACAAAACGAAAAGGATATATAAGCACCATCCTTGCCAACACTCATATATTGATGCCGAACGGGAAACTGATATTTTTATGCTCGGTAGATTTCCTTTAAAAGGCACGACTTGTCCTGCTTTTGTTTTTTATTTGATTGTACGTTTTTACAGGGCAACCGGTGTTGAATAGTAACTGCAACGACAGTAACACCAATGACA